>NC_059104.1:45895179-46042679 GCF_020740685.1 Jaculus jaculus
ATACAAGTCATATTTACTTTAAAATACATGGACAAAATGTAGAATGAAATTCACAATAAATTCTGCTAAAATATTAAAAATTATGAAAATAGTTCTGAAGTGCAAATAATGCTAAATAATTCAAAAATGTATAAGATTTTCTATTAGATCACAAAGACCCACAAAAGAACACCCAAAACTGTTTAGTGGGCTGAAGATGTTAGCACAATTGATAGAGTGCTTATCTTTCCATCTGCAGGAGCACATAACCTGGGTATGGTAGCAAGGTTCCAGTCTGAGCCCTCAGAGTTAGAGTCAGAATATCAGAAAGTCAAAGTCATCTTCAGCCATACAGTAAGCCTGAGGTTATACTGGGATATATAAGGCCGTGCATACAAATAAATACATTAATAAACATACAAATTTAACAATATATGATCTTAATGTGTATGTATAACCTTGCATAAAATCTTCCTTATAAATACTTATGCTATGCTTGCTCTCTAAACTAATTTCTTTTTTTTTTTTTTTTCGGTTTTTCAAAGTAGGGTCTCACTTTGGTCCAGGCTGACCTGGAATTAACTCTGTAGTCTCAGAGTGGTCTTGAACTCATGGCAATCCTCCTATGTCTGCCTCCTGAGTGCTGGGATTAAAGGCGTGCACCACCACACCCTGCTCAAACTAAAATTTCTTTTTTTTTTAAAATTATTTATTTATTTATTTGAGTGTGACAGACACAGAGAGAAAGACAGATAGAGGGAGAGAGAGAGAATGGGCAGGCCAGGGTTTCCAGCCTCTGCAAATAAACTCCAGACGCGTGCGCCCCCTTATGCATCTGGGTAACGTGGGACCTGGGGAACCAAGCCTCGAACCGGGGTCCTTAGGCTTCACAGGCAAGCGCTTAACCACTAAGCCATCTCTCCAGCCCTCAAACTAAAATTTCTTAATGCTTGGTATATTAAGTATATTGAGATGTAATAGAAAGAATACAACCCCTCTCAAGATAATGTCCACATTCTAATCCTTGGAATTTATGACAATATTAGGGCACATGACAAAGAAAATTGAAGCTGTGAGTAAAATCAATCAATTAATTAATACTAATAAAATGGCTAAACTTTTATTGAATCATCACAACCATTAGTAGGTCTAGTAGAATAATTGATGATGACATACAAAGAGAAATCAGATATGGCTGGGTGAGACATACTTGTCCTGTAATTTCTAGATTTGAGGGTAAAAAGAGAAACCATGAAACAAAGAATTGGGATGGACTCTAGAAAGGAGATTAATTCAAAAGATTCTCCAGCAATATTCAGATACTAGAAACCAAGTCAGAATTCCATTTCTAGAAAACTCAGATTTCAGAGAGAAACCCCCACTGCTCTCTGAATAGGAATAATAGGCATACACACACACACACACACACACACACACACACACACACACACACACACACACCACAACTGTCAAAGAAGTATACATGTGCCCCTTAACCTAAGATGTTCCCACTCTTGTTTAGAGAATCTGTTTCAGGGGCTGGAAAGAGGGCTTAGTGATTAAGAAGTTTGCCTTTGAAGCCTGAGAACCCATGTTCAACTCCCCAGGTCCCAAGTACGCCAGGCATACGAGGAGACACAAGCATATAAGATTGCACATGCGCACAAGGTGTATCATGAATATGGAGCTCTAGTGCAGTGGCTGGAGACCCTGGTGCACCATTTTCTTCCTCTCTCTTTCTCTGTGTCTCCCTCTCCCCTTTCTTATTAAAAAAAAAAAGAAAAGAAAAGAAAATAGATTATATTTTGTAGATGTTAGAGAAAACTCCGGAGATAGAAGATCCACCAATAAGACAAGAAAAGACAGACAACTTTCTACCATAAGACATTCCCCCTCTACCATATCCGACAGGGCCTATGCAAAAATGAAGAGGAAACAGTGACTTGGACATTGCTCCCTCAGCTAGCCTGACAACCAGCTTCAGGGGAACAATTACAGACTCTGTGGCCAATCAAAATACATGTTATCAGAAACTCAGGGACTACAGAAATCAACAATAAACCAGCCTTCTAATAAACCTCCAAGGTTCAGGAAAGATTGTGGAAGAGGAGGTGGGAAGATTGTAAGAGCCACAGTTGGGTATAAATATCGTTAAACACATTCCCCTACCAAAGACTGAGACCTTAATTACCCAACAGTGCACATCTACAACTTTATTAATGAGAGCCCTCAGGAAAAGTTGAGCCCAAGGAGAAGGAATATAAGACTATGTTTGAAATATATATATATATTGCAAAAAATAAAGAAATGAATGCACCATAATCTTAACCCCCTGCATATAATTTTTTAATTTAATTTATTAGTTTTCTTTTCAGCAAATACAGGCAATTTGGTACCATTGTTTAGGCTCATGCATGATCTACCCCTCCTAATGGACCCTCCTTGTTGATGTAAATGGGCCGTGCATTGTGGAGTTAGTCCACAGTTATTGGTACGATAAATGTCTCTGCATATCATGACCCAACATGTGACTCTGACATTCTTTCTGACCCCTCTCCCACAAAATTTCCCTGAGCCATGTTGGGTTCATTTTGGTCTGCTTCAGTGCTGAGGTGTTGGGGGCCTCTGAGGCTCTGGCTCTCTTATTTGGTAGGAGTTGATTTTTCTCTGTCTTGATCTCCTTCCCCCTTCTGTTGGTATCCAATTCATCAGGAAAACAGCACCCTTGCTTGTTTCCCCAATTTTACCTAGTTTCAGTCTGGCCCCTTTTGAGGTATGATGGGGCTGCACTCTCCTTAGGATCTGCATCTATGTGAAAAAGAGAAACAGATTCTCCAATGGAGAGTAAGTTAGCACCTCAAAAATTGAGATAACATTTACTTTTTTGATAGAGAGTTTAATAGATGTAGGCCCTCTTGTACTCCATGATTGATGGTAGCTTGATATTGGAGAGTGGGCTTATGTTTGGATATGGTTCTGCCTTGTTTCCCAGCTCCAGCTATGGGTCTAATACCACTGAGGGGATCAGTTAGCCAAATCAAGAGCAGTTGATTCCCCACCATTGCTGTGTGCCACTATTGCACCTGTGTGGGCATCACACCAGGTTATTTGTTGCTAATTAGGTTAGACCATGAGTTGCTTGGACAAATATTGGTCATTTCCCCCAGTCGCCCATGTAGCACCTTCTGGCACTAGACAAGCTGACTGTCTGTCACTCCTGGTTTCCAGCCATGTGTTCCATTTTACTGTCAGATCCTGCATATAATTTAAAAGAAAAAGTGTACACTTTTGTAAATTAAAAAGAGTTTAGCATGGAAAAGGAAACTATCCTGAAGTTAAAAGTGATGTCTCAAAAAAAATGCAGCACAAAAATTAAAACATATTTATATCCAGAAAAAAATGTTGAATTTTCCTTAAGATTCTAAATATTGATAAATATTCATAGAGATAAGAGGAAACTAAAATATTTTCTAAAATTATGTTAAGATAATATAATTAGAAATGTGTCAAATAGGTTATATAACATTTTCAGCTCATCATTAATTATTAATTTTCTATGGGTTAAATATTTATGTGTAAAATTTTAAAATGCTCAATATAATTTTTGTGTGTTACTTTAAAACATAAAGAAAAATAAATAAAAATGGATTTGGGGTTTGGGATTGGGCATTCATTTTCAATAATAACTATTTTCAATTATAAGACATGTTTATATAGGGTATTATTTATTTTTTTATTTGGAAGAATTTCTTGGAGCTCAAGAAACAATTTTATCTGGCCTGATAAAATGGTCCTATTTCCTTAGCTATTCAAATGTAGATGCAAGAAGTTCTCAAATTCAAGATCTACCTGTCTACAAAGTCATTTCAAGTCCTGAGCACTGTAATCAGACTGCCCCGGAATCAAAAGTGTAATGTTACCTGGATAAGATCCCATTTCTGAAGACACCACATGCTGCTGCAGAACATTGAGAGATACAGCTGAATCTGGAAGGAAATCAGTTCCCATATGGTTAGCCTATGTAGTGCTGAAAAGTGCTGCATGGACAGCTGGGGGAAAATGGCCAACAATGGTGTGACCGAGCAGGGTACAGTGCTATATGAAAGCAACCATCCTGACAAGATATGTTCACCTGTGCAATGGTGGCACAAAGCCTTGATAAGCAATGTCTTTCTGATTGGATAGGTAATCTGCTCACTGGAAAGGAATCCATAATTGTAACTGGGAATCAAGTCAGAATCTCATGGAGACCAATATTATTGATTCTACTCAGAAGCACACATTAGTATTTAGCCAAAATTGAGGCTACACACCTAACATTTTTTCTAAATTAATGATGCTTATCCCCTTTAGCCTATCCTGATCTCAGTCTCCATTAGAGAACTTGATTTTCTTTTTTTAGAAAGCATTGAGAATAGTGGACAACCAAAATCTTTCAGCAAGTCAAGAAAAGACAGGTGACTCCCTGGCAGGAGATGCACCACCCCTGGCACAGCAGCGAGGTCCCAGATGACACCTCAGAGGAACCAGTGAGGTGAACAAGAACCTGCTACCTGACCACCTGTGCCAGGGTGATGGAGACAGACACCAAGGATACTCAAAATACACCAAAGCAAAAATCCAAAAGCTGCTGACAGCTCAACCTAAAGCACACCCACATAGGCTTAGGAAATTCTGTGGAAGAGTGGGCAGACAGAATGTAAGAGCCACAGGGTTGGAGGAAATATCCAGAGGTTTTGCCACCTCCACCTCCACAATTCTTCCTGCTGTTCTCAAAAGTCATAACCCAGAACTCCATGGTGAATACTAGCAATCCCACTAAGTAAGGCCCTCACCTTACAAGCCAGTCTTATTGCCTTAATGCAGTATGAACAGTTTTAACTCTCAAATTTCTCTAAAACCTTGTTATGGTTTGAGTCTAGAATAGCCCCAAAGGCTCAGGGGGTTGAATTTATGCTGCAGTTTATGATACCATTTGGAAAACCTAGAACCTACAGGAGGTAGAGCCTGGCTGGTGGAAGTAGATCACTAGGGTAGGGCCTCTGAACATTGTATCAAGCTCTAGTTCTGGGAGTTGCTGTTCACTTTTATTAACTATTTATATCTCTATTTTTTTTTCTGAAAATCTTTGTTTTACATTTCAGGAATGTTCTATTTAATTTGCAGTGTCATTTATTTCATTGCCATTTTATATTCAGTACTTGAAGTTGAGATCACTGTAGGACTTGTGAAATGTCTTGTTTTGTATGATTTTACAGTTTGGCCCTAAGACCTATCATGCAAAATATAGAAATTAACTTCTAAATATGATTCTGATGAATGGGAGCTTCAAGTGTGTCATATACTTAAAATGGTTAATGCTTTTATAAAAAGTTTTTCAGCCTTGTGTGTATATGTGTGAGTGTGGCTACATGCCTGCCACAGCACATGTGTAAATGTCACAGGCTGACCTTGGGTGTTTTTCCTTACATCCAGAGTCTTTGATTGTTTGCTTTTAACTTTGTGTGGGTAACATCCTGGGAAGTTCAGTAAAACTCTTCTGTTTCTGCATCTTTTCTTCCTATAGTCATGCTTGAAGTCTGTGGATTTTGAGGCTCTGAATGCAGGTACTCAGGCCTACATGGGAAATCACTTTATTTATTGAGCCATCTCCCTAGATCTAAATGGTTGTGATAACGATAGCTGATTTTCATTAAGTATGGCTAAAGGGTAATTTTGAAAAAAATAATCTTTTGATCAACTAGAAAAATCTACATTAATATTGTTATTAAAGTACGTAAACAAATTTATTTGAAATACACTTTAAGAAATTTATCTTTCAGTATCCCAGAAAATAGAATTTTGTTTCATTCCAATAATATACATAACAAATTTCACAAACTTTAAAAGCCAGAAGGGCTTGGAATGAAGTATCCCAAGTTATGAAAGATAGCAACTGTTAACCAAAATTACTTTATCCAACAAAACTATTCATCCAAACTGACCAAGATATCAAGGTCATTACACAACAAAAACAGGCTATTGGAATATATGAACACTAAACCATCTCTACAGAAAATACTTGAAAGGATCCTCTGTGCTGAAGAGAAAGAAAAGCATACACATAAGGAAACAGGAGAAAAAAAAAACTGAAATAATAGTTAGTACAAGAGAGTAAAGGAAAAGCTGGAAGAACTAAAAAAAAAAAAAAAATGCCTTTCAATAACAACCTTAATATTAATGGTCTCAAACCGCAATCAGAAGACACAGGTTTTCAGACCGGTTTGAAAAGGAGGATCCTTCTACTTGTTACCTCCGAGAAACTCACCTTTCCATAAAAGGCAGAGAAATATTACAGGAGTTGAGTTGAACTCCCCTACCCAGCCCACAGACCAGCTGATAGAAAGCTGGAAAAAGCTATAATGCATGCAACTCTATGAGAGAAAGGAAAATCATCAGTGGAGATAAACAACAGTGAACACTGACAGTTTTAAGTTTGGCTAACTAAGCCTAATGAGCCAGCGGGTGCAATAGTAGCATGTCTGTTATGGGGGAAATCAACCACTTTCTAACTGGACTGGAGACCCACTGTATGGTAGGGAATATATACCTGATACTGAAACCTATGAGAAGGGTGGTTGTGAGCCCTAGAAGTGTACGACCTACTCATGTCTGGCTAAATGGATATATTTTGCTCACCAAACTGCCTAGTAAGCACTTTCCTTAATGTTCATACCAATATATTAATGCTACTCTCACTTTTTGGTAGAGAAGCTTCACTTGTCAGATGTCAGTTACCTTAGGATGACTAAAAAGGCACAATAGTGCTGAGCAGAAGTGACAGGAGTGCTCAGCACTGAAATATCTCTATCACACCTTCCAAAGCATGGAATCCATTGAGGAAGACACAAAAAATGAAGAAGCCAAAGAAAGGTTAGGGACTCATTACAAAATACTCTTACAGACACAAAATGGCCTGGATATCCATTACCTTACAATCCCTGGCACTACCCACATAAGACCCTCATAATAGGAGGAAAAGTTAAAGTAATAAAATTAAAGAGATACTAACTGAGAGGGAGAGGGGATATGATGGAGAGTGGAGCTGTGAAGGGGTGAGTGGGGGCAAGGAATTATCATGGTAATTGTCTATAATGTTACAAATTGTCAAAAAATAAAATAAATGTATATATTTCCTATCTTTACATATGAGTTATGCATATTTGAATAATTATTAAATATAAATTAAAAACATTATACAAATGCATTGCTATTTTTATATTAAATGGAAATTGCATTAGTTTTCCATATTTTTCAATATTAACATAAGTTTTGTTACTGGGACTATGCATAATAAGATAGTTCACTTTTAATTATATAAAGCATGGGCAACCAGTAATAATAAACGTCTAGAAGAGAAGTGATTTTACATACTAAGTATATAGACATGTGCTATTACACTCTAAAGTTTTTGTTGCAGATGTGATAAGTTTCATACTGACTTTTTAAATCAATATACTACGTTTTAGTTCTACTTAAATAATTGTATTTATTTATTTGCAAGGGGAGAGCAAAAGAGAGAAAGAGAAGGAATCGGTAGGTTCAACAGGGTCTGATGTTGCTGCAAATGCAATCCAGATGCAGGTACCACTTAGTGCATGTGACTTTATGTGGTACAGAGGAATTGAACTCAGACCATCCGAACTTGGAATCGAGCAGTTTAATCACTGAGCCTTATCTCTAGCTCTTTAGTTCACTAAAATTTGTAATTTGGGCTAGTAGATTACTCTTAGCAAATATAAATCATAGTGTTTTAGCATAGTCCCTGAAAGCATTACTGAGAGATTTTCAAATTTAAAATGCATAGAAGTTATAGTTAAAGATTTATTTTATTAAATTGGCAGTAAAATCATCACTATTGAACAGATTTTTTTATTTATAAAAATGATCAGTGATCAAAATATTAGAAACACAAAAGTAGATTCATACTACTTCTTTTATGCAATATAAGTCACTGACTACAAAATCATCCATTCATGATTTAGAAAGTACAATTCAGATTCCTATAGAGATGAGGGTCATGAACACCAGAGAAAAGCTCCCAGTAGTCTTTGGCCAAAAGAGAGGCTATACCCACAAAATTTCTTTAATCAACCATGCTTATTCCCTTTAACCCTGCTTTCACTTTCCACCAAAAAATCTGTTTCTCCTTTACAGAAGGCAATGAAAATTGGGAAGAACCAAAGTCCATCAACCTGGCAACAAAAGATAGCTGACTCTCTATTGTGATATGAGTCATCCACTCCACATCAGCCATGGTCCAGGGGAAACCACAGAGTAAATAGCAAGTCAAACAAGAGTTCTGATTTCAAAATAATCCTGGCAATCTATGCCAGGAAAATGGAGATAGATGCTAAGGACACTAAAAATGTACCAGAACAGAAATCCAAAAGTTGCTGAAAGCTCCACACTAAAGTAGATTTATGAGACACCCTCCAAGGCTCAGGGAACATTGCAGAAGAGAGGGTGGAAATAGTGTTACAGCCACAGGGTGGGAAGGAGTATCCAGAGGTATTGCACCCCTTACTTCAAGACTGCTGTTTTCATAACTCATAACTCATAATTTCATGGTCCATCCAGTAACCTCACTGAGGAAGGCTCTAAGTGGAATGGGGATGGAGAGAAGGGGAATGAGCCCCAAACATTATTTGTCCATACAACAAAGTTTCTAGTTAACTAAAATAAATATTATTACTTATTTATATACACATGTGTGTGCATTTATGTATGTGTGAGTGTGCACATGTATGCCAGACTTAGTTTCTGCTGCAAATAAGTACCTGTCAGGCTTTATGTGGGTGAATGGGGAATCGAACCAGGCTTGCAGGATTGGCATGTAAGTGCCTTTAAGGGCTGAACAATCTTCCCAGTCTCATTCCCTTCTCAATACCAGGGAGCATTTGAATAATAATACCAATTACAACAAAGATCATTTGGTTCTACTAAGAAACATTTTTTGTTCATATTTTCATGTGTTTGCTACTTCTAAACTTTTAAAATGCGTTGGTTTATGAACTTTGAGTCATACCATTTTTATTTTGCCTACAGAAGGGTCGTTTTACAAACAGCAGTGAATACCAGGCACACCCAAGCCTCATCCAGGAGACAAGAAGAGAAATCCCAATGCTTGGTGCTGAATGACTCATCTCTATCTCCCCTGACAAGACTCAGGGAATATTGCAGAGGAAGTGGTGGAATAAATATTCATGCTGCTCTCACACTAGCCAGAGAAGTTTCTCTATGGAGATTTGAATAGACACTGAAGAGACTGAAGACTCATCAAAGCAGAAAAGAAGAAGCTGCTGAGAGTTCAAATCTGAATGGGATGTTATCGGCACCCTCCACGGCTCAGGGGACTTTACAAAAGAAAAGGCAGAAAAGAATTTAACAGCCACAGGGTAGGACTGAGTATGTTGAGGCATTGTCCTCCCAACATGAACCAAGGACCTCACAGTGATTACCCCCACAAGACCTATACAATTTGAATCCATCAGTGTTTTCACAAGGAGGACTAAAGAAATGAGACAACCAAACAGAGGAACAGGAAGAACTACCTATAAAGAGGAGAATCCTTGGTGTAATGGAGATGGGGAGAGGGGACAAAAGAGGATACTAGGATGGGAATATGATCAAATTAAATGAAGGTTTTTAATAATAAACATTTCTCTTAGATAAATTATGCACTCCTTTCATAAATATATGGCAATTATTAATTTTACCATTAAACATCCACTTACTTATTTACTTCAATAATTTTAAATTGCTTCCCATTTATAGAGATGGTTATAAATTGATGTCTTGCTGCAGCATAGATGACCATGCTATGTAGTCACCAAAGAAGCTTATAAATCAATCATACTCACTAGAAATACTAATAATTAGAGAGTTATTTAAATCTGCATTCTCATCTAAGTTTAAATATCATCCCAAAACAATTTAACTTCAACTTTTTTTTTTCTGAATTCTGCTTGATTACTATGTAATAACCTTAATATGGTCAACATACATTTTTCCAGAATTAATGTAGTATATCCACTCATGAATTGCTTCATTACTGCACTCAATTTGTTGTCCAAACTGTCATATAACTTCAACTCTCCATCCTAGTAAAATATTAAGCTGACATTGACTTGTAAAGGTTTGCCTGTAGCAAAGCATTTGTAACTGGTGAGTTGAGATCTAGGGAGAGAGTCATGGTTAGTGAATTTTGGGGTGCACAACTCTGAGGAACAGTGGTGATGAGTTATTTGTATTATGGTTTTACTGTAAACACATAATCTTGCTCAACATCTGCTCTACATGTTCAAAGAAATCACAAGTCTTTTGAGAGATCACTGAAGGAAACAGAATGCAGTTTCCATGATTATGTGCAGATGATGGGGTGGTGCTTGTGACACAAAGTCAGTAGGCAATCCCAGCACAGTGACTCAGTGTTATGCTGTGGTTTTCTAAGAACTACCTCTCAAGCTACGTTAGGGAGGAAAGTAAAATATATATTTGATGAAAAAAATTATAATCTCTAAATCTTCATCTTCAGGAATTCATTTCACAATATTCATTTCAATGACAAAGCAATTTTGGTGATGAATGTTTATTTTCCATTGGATGAATGTTTATTTATATTTTCCACATGTGTATATGCTGTATACATACACACCACCACACAGACACTGGGCACTGTATTATATGGAGAAAAATATGAATTAGGGGATTAAACAGGTCTCACATTTCATCTCTGGCACAAGCTAAATTATATTGGTCATAAATGAAACTATTATACTCAGACTTTAATATAGTCATGCACTAAGTAGCAAGAACAGACTTAATTTTACATGTTCTTATGAAGTATGCATGGACTTAAGAATGTGTATACTAAACATAGGTAATGCTATACCATATACACATTGTGACAAAAGCTATCAGAAATTTCAAAGCTGTGTGTCAAATGCTGATGTGAACAGCACTTAGAATAATTACATATTCAATATCCAGATCTCTCTCACTGCCATCACCATACCTCATATTGTAATGGAAAAGTTTAGAAGTAATAGAATTTTTTAATACAATGCAATCATGCATATGCCTCTCATGTCTTCACTATATTCAGCACCCATTTGAAGCAAGAGAGAAGTAGCATGTCTAATCCCATACTAGATACTCAATAAACATATTCATTGAATCAGAAAATATGTTCATTATACTGTACTTTGTGGCTAAGCCTAATAAAATTTTGCATTAAGTAAGCGTCTATGCCTGGATAATAACTGTTTGCACATTAAAATTTTGGATCAAACTGAGTCTCTGATGTAAAATAAAAGGCTTACAGAATTTGTACCTAATTCTCAGGCTGCCTAAGTGATTGAACCAAGATTTTATTATAAAGTTACCTTTAACTTAATGAAACTTTAGACTTGAGGTTTTTTTTTTTTTCTTTTCTGACTCTGTCCCTGGTATTTAAAAAAAAAAAAACTTAGTTTTTAAGGAGAATTTGTAGTTGTAATTTTTTCTCTGCTCTTAATAGATGTAAATCTTTCTAGAGAGAAAGGGTGTCAATGTTAAGGCAAGGAGGCCAGCTCCTCAATATGTCATCTTCAGGAAAGTTACTGCTCTTCCCTCTAATCTTCACAGCAGAGTTGGAGCAAATATTTTAATGAATGGAGTATATTTCACAAAGTGTATATGTTAGAAATGAAATCCCCAATGTAATAATGTCAGCAGGTAGGGACCTTAAGAGATACTTATAACTTAGAAATATTTCCTTTGTGGGTGGGTAGGATGGCTAAATGAGTAGTATCACTTACCATGCAAGCTAAGGACCTGAGAAAGCCTGATACACCCTGATATCAATTGCACACTACACAACTATACAGCAGAGTATTCACGTATATAACCTCAATGCTACGGGGAGTAGAATCACTGGGTCTCACTAGTCAGCCAGTCGGACTGAGAAAGCTTCAGCTCTAGGTTCAATGAGAGACTCTGGCTCAAGTAATACTCTGATGAATAAAAGTGAACACTTTACATGGTCCTCTGCCTGCCCCCACCTGTAATCATTGGGTGTGTGCATCTTTACACAGACATGTGTATATGCTTTATGTATACACACCACCACACAGACCACAACATCCCCTCACATACATGCTGAAACAAACAAAATATCTTCTTCATGACTGATCCTATTAAAGCATGGAATCTGCCACTAATATATTCAGAAGAATACTTGTAAAATTAAAAGGAATTAATGGTTTAAATAACATATACACTTAAGGAAAAAATATATATATAAAATATTTTCATAGTTAAAATATTATAATAGATGATGTATATTAATTCATTTTCCATGAAATATATTTTGAATATATCAGGGCCTAAAAATCAACATGAGGAGATTCAAATAGAATAGTTTAAAATATGCAAAAGCCACAACTTTGCAATTTTGTGTTTTATTGCTTTTTTCTATTTGCTAAGGGGAGTATGTACACAAGAAATAAACCCAACCTGGATATAAGCTTTGTATTAGTAATGTCTTTGATATCAACATTGGATACTATATCTAGTTGTTATATTTTTAATATTTGATTACCTATGTAAGCGTGAGACAGAGAGAAAAGAAGAAGAGGGAGAGGAGGAACAGGAAGCAGAAAAAGGAAAAGAAAGAATAGGCAAGTCAGGGCTTCTAGCCACTGCAAAAGAACTGCAGGTGCATATGACAACTTTTGTGTCTGGCTTTACACAGGTACTGGGGAATTAAACCTAGGTTCCCTAACTTTGCCAGAAAACACCTTAACTGCAAAGCCATCTTTCTAACACTAGTTGTTATATTTTTAATATTTAGGTATTTTAAAATTATTATTATGAATAATAGAAAAGGAAGAGGAAGTTCTTTAATTTAAGATGTGTCTGTTAAGTTGAAACACTTGTTGTTGAGTAGCAAGTGTCCTCGTCCCTGGTGGGTACTGTTTTACTGAGTCAGTATTATTGGCTTTTTACATGGCTAACTCTCCAAAGGCAGAATGGATTTTGCTTGGCCCCATGATTGTCCCCTGCTGTCAACTCTGGGGATTATACACAGTATTTCAGACAGGATAACAGTCTTGAAGCAGAGACATGTATGTGCACTAGCAACTAGTTCTGTCTATCAAACTACATTCTGAAAGAGGAAGGAAATGCCTGCAACCAAGGCAACATCTACATAGTGGAACTTGTTAACTATTATCTAAAGACTGCCCAGAGGTTGTTCTATATATTTCCTCTTAGTTGTTTTGTTATTTTGAGGAAAATCTGAAGCTAGAGTTGACCTTAGGACATTTAATTTTAATAGATAGTAACATGTAAGTATAACAAAACCTTAAAGAAGAAAAGAGCCAAGGAGCATATGGGAAGGAACTGTGATTAAGTCCCATCCCACCTAGATGGGGAAATTCACATTCATCTTGGTAATTTTATAGATGATGCTATAAGCCTGGAATATAATGCTGACCAAAATGAGAAAGAGACAAGGACCCTATTATTTAAAGTTTCCACAAATGGGCTGGAGAGATGGCTTAGCGGTTAAGCGCCTGCCTGTGAAGTCTAAGGACCCCGGTTCAAGGCTCGATTCCCCAGGACCCACGTTAGCCAGATGCACAAGGGGGCGCACGCGTCTGGAGTTCGTTTGCAGTGGCTGGAAGCCCTGGCGCGCCCATTCTCTTTCTCTCTCTCTCTCTCTCTCTGCCTCTTTCTCTCTCTGTCACTCTCAAGTAAATAAATTAAAAAAATGAACAACAAAAAAAAAATTAAAAAAAAGTTTCCACAAATGTACAAAAGAACTCATATGAATGTACTTAAAATGCATGAGTTTATGCATATTAAGAAATAGAAATTTTAAAAATTGAAAGGAAATACACATTTTTATATCTTCTCTCAACTTTCTCAAATTTTCTATTCTCCCTTATGCTTCCTTTCCTGTCTTGATATATTTTTGTCTCTGAATAGCTACCATAAGGCCAGTAGACCTATTCAATATCACTAGTATGTTCCAAAATTTGGTGAATATTTTTCTGGTTATATTTTGCTTTCTACAGTCTGTTACCACCCTTTCTATTCCTTTTGATGAACAGCTTCCACACTTACGGACAATAAGCCATGATAATTCCCTCCCCTACCTCACCTTCCCCTTCACAAATCTACACTCCATTATATTCCCTACCTCTCTTCATTAGACTCTCTTTTACTTTGTTGTCATCATCTTTTCCTCCTATTATGAAGGTTTTGGAAAATAGTGCTAGGTACTATGAAGTCATGGATATCAAGGCCAATTTCTGTCTGGTCAATTGCACTGTAAGCAGTCCAACCCTTCCTTCAGCTCTTACATTATTTCCCTCACCTCTTTCACAATGGACCCTGAGCCTTGGAAGGTGTGATAGAGATGTTTCATTGCTGAACATTCCTCCATCACATCTTAGCACTATGGTATCTTTTGATTCATTCCACTGGTCACCCCCATCTAAAAAGAGAAGCTTCTCTAACCAAAAGAGAGAGGGATATTAATATATGGGTATGAACATTAAGTAAAGTGCCTATAAGGAAGTTTGGTGAGCATAATGCATGCATTTAGCTAGACTAGAAAAGGCACTTCTAATGCTCATGACCTCCCCCACCATAAACTTTTGATTAGGTTTTCAGTACCAGGCATATATTCCTTTTCTTAGAGCAGGGCTCCAGTCCAATTAGAGAGCAGTTGGGTCCTCCATAAAAGGCATGCCACTGTTGCACCTGTTGGCTCAATTGGCCTGGCTGGTCATACTTGAGGCTCGTAGTGGCCACTGTTTTCACCACTGATGGCTTTTGTCTTCCATAAGGCTGCATGCAATGCAGCTTTTTCCAGCTTTTTGTCAGCTGTTCTACTGGGTGAAAGTTTTCAGCTTATCCCCAGATGATTTCTTAGTGACCTTAGAAGCCAGGCCTGTTGAGTCTTCAGGATAGGTTCTTATCTATTCCTGCTGGAAAATCCAGAGCCTTGACAATAGCCTATAATGTTTTGGGGACATCAGGCAATTCCTTGGCCAACAACTCATTGGAAGGTATCCCATCCCTGGCACTGAAATTTTTCTAGTAACAGTTTATGGCTTCTGGGTGAGCCATTATCCACATAAGCAGGTTATCATGTGACTTATTCAAAATATTCTTAATTTTGACCCCCCCACACACACACTCCTTTTACTCAGTCTCTTCCCCTGACCTTGCTTAGGCTATTTCACCTGCAGTAATTTGTCCATCTACTTACATATATACAGTACCATCCCTTTTATTCCATCCCTGTCCTTCCTCCCTGATAGCCCCTTTCTAGCTTACTGACCTCTGCTACCAATTTTTACTCCAACTCACACACAAGTCTGAAAATATGTAAGTAGGATCTACAAATCAGAGAACACATGTGACATTAAGTTTTTTGGGCCTGAAAATTTTCCTGAAAATTTATAATTCTTTTTTTTTTTTACTGCTGAATAGAACTCCATTGTGTAAACATACCACATCTTTATTGTCCATTCATCTGTTAAGGGACATCTAGTCTTGTTCTATTTCCTAGCTATTGTGAATAGAGCAGCAATAAATATGTTAGCCAGATATACAAGGTAGTGCATGTATTTGAAGCTTGTTTCCAGTGTCTGAAAGTCTGGTATGCCCATTATCTCCCTCTCCCTTCTCATATAAATAAATAAAATTAAAACATTGTAAATATTTTTTTATTCTTGAAAATATAGGAATATCTTATATATCCATCTGGAAGGAAGCAACTGCTTTTTGTTCATATGAAACTGTTTTAGTATATCCCAAAAGTAAGGCTCAATACCACCACATTCCCTAGATCTTTATTTCTAAATGATACTATTTCCTCTGATGATTACCACTGATTGTTACCATCTGCTTTTTTTTCAAGCCAAAGTCTGTGTCTGTATATAATTTAAATATTTTGGGCTGGAATATATCCCAGGCTGCACCCACTTTGCGGTGCACCACAACAGAACATGTCATCACTAGTTGACCCCCATTTTGTTTGCTAAGATTGGCCATTTAATTTGGATGGTACATTTTGATTTTTTCAAGGTAAATTTATTTTCAACTGGAAAATATGTGAAGAAATTTGTTGTTATACAACTTTTAAGCTCATGAATCCTTTAGTGGTTATAAAACCAACTGAGATCCATGTGTATATAAACATGTTTAATTGAATTATTTTCTAGTGGAATTTGTTGTACTGAACAGCTACTAGTTCCACGAATCAGTGAAATATGAGACTGATGAGGGTGGGAATGTGTTTGTCATGACCGTCGCTATGCCCCTGTACACTTTACCCCTTCAGTAGCATTACCATAGATAGTCAACATGGAATTACTCCCACTGCAGAAATGAAAGTCTAAATGGTGGTCTGTATTATGCTGGTCATGTAACACTCGGACAGTTTATCTTCTTACTCTGTTCCTTTAGAGTTGTATACCATTAAATTAATTTATATTATCATTCCCCTTTAGTGTGGTCTTATGTAGTGGTTATATATTATTTATAAGTGAGAATTCAACTTGGGGTCAATTAAAATGATGCTACAATTATATATACTGACCATTCAGAAATGGATTCAGCTCTATGATCACTTACTTTTTAAATCTTAAACTGTTCTTCAAATTTTTTTATTTAATGCATGGAAACCACATAACCTTGAAAATTAGTTTTCAGAAATTACTGATATAATGACACAAGGAATAGAATACTATTCATACTCTTATTCTACCAACTTTAGATCCTTATGGCCATGTGGTATGCCTAGATTGTTGTCTTTATGAATAGATTGTATCTTTTTAAAATTACTGCTTATCCAAAATATATAAAAAATGATAATTTGCTATCAAATTATCTTGGAAATATCAATAACCTATTAAAAAAAAAAAACTGGGAATGTTTCCCAGTTTTCTGGTGAGTCACGAGCTGCCAGATACTCTTATATTCGAAATTTTGTGACTCAACTCTCTGTGCCTCTGCCTGACCACCCTGCTCCCAGCTCCATGTAACCCAGCAAAGAGAGAGAAACTTTACATACCAGGAAACAAAATCACATGAGTTGTCCTAACACTATTTTCAATCTCATACTCCATACTATCATTTCATTTCTTGCCATTGAGCAGTGATCTTTTTGGTCTGGATTGCCTTATGAGCACATGTCTTCCCCCTTGAAGCCCTCATCTATCTCATTATGGCCTCTCCCTGGATCTATCCTTGGCTTTCTTATTTCCACTATCATTCATAGAAGATTGTATTTAACAGCAATATTTGTAACCATTCCAGCTTCAACTGATTTTTGTCTCTTCTGTGTCTTCCATCAGATCCCTGACATGCTCCTTGTTCCACTTACATCTCAGGACAATGCCACTGCTAATTTTTAGAAGGTGCCTGTGTTGTCTATGTAAAGATTACCCATGGGCTGTTTTTCTCACCTTGACCTCCTGTAACTGATACAATCAGTTCACAGAGAGACAAACTGGGAAGAAATTGTGGACTTTTCATGAGCTTCTCTGAATTCCTCTATTCTAATCTGATGGAACTGAATCTATTGACCATCAAGTGTGAGATACATGTCTTGGTTCTCTTTCTTAAAAACTAAATCTGTCATCGTTTTTATAAATCTTCACTGGCCTAGAGTTGTTTCTGTTAAGAAAACATTTAAACAAATTTTTGATTACTTTAAGGCTCTTTATGTGATAGCATGTGTTCCATTTGTTCCTCTGAATAATTATAAAATTGTCATCTACTCTCAGATTGTACTTTGTATAAGAATACATTTTGAGAAAAAGAATAGTAACCATATCATGATTCAAAAAATATCATTCACTAATTTTCATGTTTTTTGTGGGTTTGTGGGGGAATGTTAGACATATCAGTGCTAATTAGTTCTTTTCCTGAAAGATAGCCTTTATGAGCACATGTCACTCAGCAAGTATATTTTCTGGATCCTCCTTTGCTTTCACTATATTTTCATCTTTTTTGAATCACTCATTAGTGCTTTATGGATTGTGAGAGTAGATTATCAATTAAGTACATTTGGCTGAATATGAACTATGCTGTGGCATAGGGCAGTTAAATGTATTCTTCACTTTCATTGGAGTGATATGTTAAAATAGAATGAGACATGCTGTTTATATGCAAACTATGACCTAATAAAACATTTTCCTACATTTTTGAATTTTAAAAGCCATGGAAACTGAACTTAGATTTTTAAAGCAATATAGCACATTTATATAACTCATAGAATCAAAAGGTTTTGACTATTAAATGTTAACACCATAAGTTAATATTATATTTTTACACAAATTATTAAATTAAATTATTTTATAATGAGTTAGAAAGACTTAAATTCAAACACATGGAAAGGTGATTTAAAAATAATTCCCATAAACACTTTTCAAAATAAAAAGAATTAAGAAATGATATTTATATATATGTTTGCCATCTTGACAAATCAGTCAACTTTAAGAAGTCAAAGTCATTTAACTTCATCCAGGTCTTTTAGAATCAAGTGGGAAATCAAGAACTTTACTGTATTGCTGACATGTTGCTGACTTTGTATGCATTCCATTCAACCACCTCCAAGTAGACATTGTGAGGCAAAGATTACTTTAAAAAGCATATTTACTGTTTACTCTTAGGAAAAGTGTCTATTTAGACTTTTCCCTCTTATCTGCTGGAAAGACACTACTCACATTAGGTGTAAATTGATTTTGTTTTTGTTTAGTTACTGTGTGTAAGCAGAATGTGACTTCCTAGGTACACTTGCCCATTATGCATTGGTTAGGTCTAGGAAAGAATTCAGTCAAGTAATTGACTAGTTCTTTTTGATATTATGTCCAGGAAAAGGAAAAGAGTTGCTTAAGCAATGTTGAATAAGTACATTTTAGGTGATGTTTCCATAAAATTTTTGCCTTATCATCCTTTATATTATAATAGGGATCTTGACATTTTCTATGTGATATTTAGATTTTGCATCTTATATATTGTTCCTTTCCTGAAAGATAGCCTTTATGAGCACATGTCACCCAGCAAGTATATTTTCTTTGTTCTTCTTAATATTTTCCTTTGTGTTTAGATAAGGAAACTGAAAATCTTATGGTTTAAGTAAGCAATAAATAGTATATCTAGCACTGAGATATATTTCCAAAGTCATACTGTACCTTTATAAAATAGTGTATCCTTATTTTTTTTCTATATTTTACCACTCATGCTATTTTTTAAAACTCTAATTTACATCTTAAAATATTCTGCTGACTAAATAATTTTGCACTGGGGAAAAAAAGGACACAATTAGCAAGATCAAAATAGAATTCATAGTTCTCTGCCCCGCCCCAATTTCCCAAACATAGTGATGTTTTCTGAGAATCCCTATCTCCTCTGATTGCAATACCATCTGCTTAATCAACCAAACCAAGAATCTGGAAGTCTTTCTTTTAACCTTCCTCCTGCTCTTTTTTCTTAAACAAACAAAAAAAATTCTATAATTTCTACAACAAATCAACACTTAGGTGGAATTTCTTGCCTGATTTTCATGTTATTGCTTTAGATTAAAATCTTTCTTATATATTTGTGTTAGGACACTCAGACATGCCACATAGAATATTGCATAGCCATCATACTTGACTTCCCTGTTCACAGACTGATTTTCATTTTTACAGACAAGATAGCAGTTGTCTGTTTTGTGTCAGAGCCCTAGTAATTATTCATTCCTTCCTGGAATTCAGGTCTTTTCATGCCCTGAGTCCTGACTTCATCCTCACAAACATTGTGTTCTCTTAGGGCATTCTCATTCCACTAAGTGACACTCCTTTAGGAAGACTCAATTTTGATTTCCAAACCACCCAGAAACATTCACTTTATGTTATTTTCTTGAATTTCTTTTCTTTTCTTTTCTAATGGCTTCAAATTTATTTCTCAAATACATAAATAGTGTTTATCATAGCAGTTTAACTATTCATGTGCTTTCAATTTGTATGTAATAATTGTAAATATTTACATGTATCAAGTAGAGTATGGTGCGTGGATATATGCATGCATTTTGTAATAACCACATTGGCATATTCAAAATATTAAGGTCCTAATACATTTATGATGTCTTTTTGAACAGAATGTACAAAACTTCTTTCTTCTACCAATCTTGAGGTTTGAATATAAAATATTTATGAAGTGATTAAACATTGTGGACTTTAAAAGATGGACTAAGTGCATTTTTCATTATAAGACAGTTGTAACTTTAAGGGGATTAGGGACAGTATGTAGTGATTTGAATTAAATGTCACCCAAAAAATTCATGTGTTTTGAATGTTTGGTCATTAGCTGGTGGAAATTTGGTAGATGAGGTGTGTTTAGAGAGAGTGATTTGGTGGTATAGACAGTTTGTGCCTCTACAGAGTTTAGCTCATTCTTTTGCTGCTGTTACCCTCATGCTATGACAAGTTATATCCAGCCTCTTTTCTACCCTTTTCCCGTCAACATGAAGGTTCCCTACGAGATTTTAAACCAAAACCTTTCTTCCCATCAAGATGCTATTGGTTGGATGCTCCCAGGAACATGATGCTACCTACAATATTTGTCAAAATTCAGATGTTTGTAAGACTATGAATTTATGTAATGCTGTTCCCTTGATATACATGACTATTTTCATGCCAGCCCAGTACTTTTCAGTTGCAACTGCACTACGTATATGGGAATAAACTAGACCAATGAAATATTATTACACTGAAAACTATAGGAACACTGTTGACAAAAACTTATGTAGATGCAAAGAAATGAAAATAATACAAACTGCTAAATGGGAGCATTGGTTTTGTTAAAGTGACCAAACTAGAAAACTAATTTATCAGTTCAGTATATACTTACCAAAATACTGAAGACATTTTTCATTTTTGCATAAAAATAATAAAAAAATGGTATAGGATCACAAAACATTCAAATTCCTTAATCAGTCTTAGGTTAAAATATGATTGTATAGATAACTTCAAAGTATAGTAAGGGTTCAATTTTAAAATGATAAATTTCTTTATCCAAAAGATAAAAATAAAATTAAAGCACATTAGACAACATAATTTCTTATATATAGAAAGTAGTGTTAAACTATATGAAATGTAGCTAAAATAATGCTATAAAGCTAATACCTTGAGAATGTATGTTTGATTACTGAGCTTATTTTATGATTGAAGAATTTGTAACCATGAGTTACATAGGAAAATTATTACATATTATCAATGTAAGGTTATACACAAAAACTGACATACTGATAAAATTATAAATTGGTTTTAGACAGAATACAAAAATAAACTATAAATAGATATATATTTACACATAGATATAGGTGTAAAAGCTACTGCAATAGATCCTTCTTCAGGTTTAATCTATAATTTCAGCCACAACTATTTCTTCTCACATTCTATGAAGTTCTAATCAAAATATGGCAAACTAAGTCAAAGTAAATGTTGGCATAATGTCTGCTCAGTGCTTAAATATATAAATTATTTAACTACATTTAAGAAAAGAAACTATTTTAACAGCTTAAATTTGGTAATGGATGATATTATTGTCATATGTCCACAAACCAGCAATTCTCCACTATTCATCCAATTGAAGTATGTAAAATAAAGTGAACTAATTCTTACAGAATTGCAAAAAATCCTTTTATGTTCAAGGCATACTCTTCACAAACTCCAAGTATTTCTATGGTGTCTCCTTTTATTAGAAGATTCAGTACATTCTTTCATCAAGATTTGTTAAATTCCTTGGAAAAGATTATTAATAGATTTGTTGCTGTCTTGCTCAAAGACTTTTTTTTATTTGTACCAAAGGATCCCCTAATAAAGGAACATCTAAAACAAGCTCTCCAAGCAAAACTCAGTATACTTATTGGCACAATTTTGAATGATGGTTAATTTCTGAGTTGGTGACAAATGATTCTGCTTTATGTGATCCAGCATTTTTTCAACTGATGATGATATGATTGCAGAACACAGATGTGCCTAAATATTAATAATAACAGTTACTGCATATCCTGAGTGTATGCACATCATTTGGCAGAGCTTAATTGCAATATGGAATATACAACCATTTGTTTATCTCTAAAATCCAAATAATACCTATTTAGAGAAGCATTTCATTAGCTTCCTTGGCAGGGATGTTAGGAAGAGTCACTGCCACATGTGGACACAAAGGAAAGAAGCAGGAATTAGACCAAGAAAATTCTTGGCTAACATGGACCTGCCACTTGTGCTTCAGGATATTTGCTTGCTGCGCTTTTAATTTTTAATGCATACAGAATTTTCAACCCCTGAATATTTTCCATACTGGAAATGCAATTTTTCTTCTGAGTACTTCATGCCAGAAAAAAAAAAAATGTTTTAGAGAGTTTCTGTAATGTGATATAACTGTATAATCATGGAATCAGATTAGCTGATGTATAATGGCTATACTTCATAATAAGAGCATATCATTTTAATGGTTTCAATTTATTTTGAATTATACATCTTGATCTTTTTGAGAAAACTTCAGTTTGCAAATCTGTTAACCTGGCATGTAAAAAATTCATTTTTATATGTAATACTCAATGTGTATCCATATTGAAAAATACTCATATATACATCCATAAAATTATATTGCAAATATGTAAAGTCCTCTGTGATAAGATACTCATACATCCAAGATGACAATAATAAAAATGTATTGGGTACTGAAATCACGATATGCATAATAGTAAAGAAATGCATAGATTATCCAACATTTAAAAGGGCATAAAGGTAACATGATATAACAGAGATATATGTCTACTTGAGCTGTTTTTATAAATTTAAACAAAATGAATCAACTTAAAAATGTACACTTAATTGGGCTAGAGAGATGGCTTAATGGTTAATTGCTTGCCTGTGAAGCCTAAGGACCCCAGTTTGAGGGTCGATTCCCCAGGACCCAAGTAAGCCACATGCACAAGGTGGTGCATGTATCTGGAGTTTGTTTGCAGTGGCTGGAAGCTCTGGTGCACTCATTCTCTCGCCCTTTCTCTCCTTCTCTCCCTCTCTCTCTCTCTCTCTCTCTCTCTCTCTCTCTCTTTCTCTCTGTGTCTGTCAATCTAAAATAAAAAAATAAACAAAACTTTAAAAAAATACATATAACTAAAAATATTTTAAATCAAAATATAAGGTAAAGGTTTCCCCTTGGATTATATTACAAATATCTGTGCAACTTTGAAAGATGAAATTTTCTCTACTCCATAATAACTCACAGTTTCAGAAGGGTGGAGCTCCAAATATAGTTACAACTCCTCCACTGTCTTTGTGAGCTACCACACAATGGACAGAGTGTCTGGTTCAGTGACTGCTACTACCCTCATTTTCATTGCTCTAATATACTCTATTTTTCCTAATACTAACATTTCTATGCAAAATGAATTATATATTATTTTTTATATTTTTATTTATTTAATTTATTTTTTTATTTATTTAAGAGACACAGAGAAAGAGGCAGGAGAGAGAGAAAGATAGAGAGAGAGAAAGGGTACACCAGGGCCTCCAGCCACAGTAAAAGAACTCCAGACACATGTGCCCCCTTGTGCATCTGGCTAATGTAGGTCCTAGGGCTTCATAGGCAAGCACATAACCTCTCTAGCCCTATCATCTTATCTTCTGTAGAGCACATGTAATAGACATTACACAGAACTTATAATGAGTAAAAAAGTAATTTTGTAAATAACAACTCTATAAACCATTTGAAATTGAGTTAAATGCAAATTATATTTTAATTAATTTTTACATAAGCTTTGCAAACATGTGTGTGTTTATGTACATTCCAAAGTTTTATATTCTGTTTTTTCCATCATTCAAAGGTGACAAAAAGTATAATTTTGACAAGTCATTGGTTGTTTCATTAAAATTCTATTTTATTAATTTATCCTCTGTTATACAATCACGTGTAATTGGCATCATTTATAGGTAAAATTAAATCATTGAGATGAGGATATAGCTCTTTGGTACAGTGCTTCCCTGATTTACATAAACCAGGCCCTAAATTCAACTTTCAGTAACATACACACACACATTCACATATGCAAAAAAAAAAATACTAAAAGAAACCATTATCTTAAGTTACATTTGGGTATTTTTACTTGAATAAGTTACTTCTGGCTTATTTGATAGAAATTTAATTTGGTAAACTTCCAAAACACATTGGCCATTGCTTTGAAATAAGCTATATCACTTTCACTTTCAATAATAATAAAATTAAATATGTGCCTGGAAATTAAAAATAAAAGAAAGCAGTGCTTCATTTTTGTACCAGAGCAGTGTGGATAGGCTTTAGTTGGTTGAAAATTCCATAGCTATTGGTAGATATTACAGGAGACTATCAGATGCTTTGTACATCAGATGTCCCTATTACCAAGTAACCCGAGAAGGCCTTCTTGCAAATTGTAGTGTAAGATTGATGAGGCAAAAATAAATAGCTGAAGTACACATATGTTATAATATGCAAAACAATACCAGAGGTTTTTTTTCCTATAAAGTTAAGAAAAACATAGTAAATTGTGGTAAAATTTGCTAAGGAAAATTTACTTTACTTAACTGAAATGTATGATGCCATTTTTTAATAGTTAGCTAGGATCTTGCATTTTCCTCAAAGGCCCATGAGAAATGGGATTTCTCACTTGGGTGTGGTACTATTAGGAAATAGTAAATGGATAGGAGATGGGCCTAATGAGAAGTAGTTAGGTCGTGACCTACATTACTTTCCAGGTGCTATGAGAGTAATGGACCTCCTTGCCTTGTTGCTGCAGTGATGTGTTTTGGTGCTAAACTTTCACATCAACAGGGCCTAGTAACCAAGGACTCATACTTTTTAAATCATTACTGAACATTTTATTTTTTAAAGATGATTATCACAGATATCATATCATATGATGGAAAGCTAGCACCATGCCAATATTTGTTAATATACCGCATGTTGGGTCATGATACACAGAGACATTTCCTCCTACTCAAAACTTATGGCTAACCCCACAGTGCACCACCCATACTCCCCAACAAGGAGGGTTCCTGTGGAGGGGGAGGACAGGGAGGAGGCTAACAATAATACCAACTTGACTGTTTTCACAAATTTAATAAAAAAGAAAAAAGCATATGTATATATACATATGTGCAATTTATTGAATTTACCAGATTGGCTTATAAGATATGGGCCTGAAGATGGGAAATAGATGTCTAAAGACTGGAGAGCTGTAAAATCTGGCAGCTACTCAGTCCACATGGCCTCATGCTTTAACAGTCCCAATCTCATACTGAAAATCTAGAAGATTCCTAAGGAGCCAGTGGTCTCCTGTCCATGTTGAAAAGCTGAGGAAGATGGTTTCTGATGCCCAGTAGTGTAGCAGCCGCAGGAAAGATGCAAGTAACATCCTGCAGCAGGCACAATAAAGAACACACTCTGTGTTCTCCTAGAGTTTATGTATATCGACTCAACCACTGACAGGGCTTCTGCTGTCGGAGAAGTGTTCCTCCCTCTGTTAATTCTTCCTGGAATGCCCTCAAAGACATGCCCATATAATAACTTCTACAAGAGCCTATGCCTTGAAGGGCATCACATCCTGTTAACCTTCTACAAGTGGAACTCATACAGGTGGCTGTGCATTAAGGCCTTAACTGGTGGGCTAACCTTTGCTTAATTAACCCAAATTCCAAGTAACATATAAGAATATTATTCTTTGTGATTTAGCTATGGCTGGGAGGAGGAAAATGATGGTACTAACATGGCTGTATACACACTTTAGCTAATGAAAATTGGGAGCATGGATAAATTTTAAAATAATGTTCCATATCCAAAACTACTGTATTTTTTCTAAGTGTGTGTTCTCTGTCATGCATGCAGTCTTTTATGGACATTTTTATATTCACTGTGCTTTGCAATTAACAGGTAACTGATGTTGCTTGGTGATAGTATAGCCCTGGGAGCCTACCCTAAATTTCCAGCATCAAGTCTTTTCTGGCCTTTGATTCATTCTCAATGCCACTCAGCCATGGTACAACATCTTTGACTACATATTAAAAGGATACTCTTTAACTTTATATTTTGATCCTACAGTATGGGACACACTCTTACAATGATTTTTCCCACAATGATGCTCATACTAATTCTCTTCATTTCCTGCCTTTCATAACCTCTGACTCCACTCTAGAAATATGTTTATTAATTTTTTCCTAAAAATCATACTTTCAGTTAAGTAAAAGTACTTTTTGGAAATAACTGTATGTTACCTCTAAGGTTCTTCACAAGTTGTCAGCAGCAATGAACACAAATGATCATTTCATTCTTCTTAAGGTCTGTTCATTACTTGGCTTCAAAAGACCATATTGTTGTTATCTACATAATCAGTTTTATGTACTCTTGATTTTATCTGTTATTTCAAACTGTTCAGATGCCCCCAAACTTCCTGAGAACTCTTTTTTCTCCATTTATTTTACTCCTTATCATATGGAAAGTCATAAGTAGTGACTGTAGATAGGAACTGGAGCCAGCTACCTTAATAGTGTATTGGAATATTTTTATTATAGGAAAGATATGTATCCTCTCTGATCCTAATTTTTCAGTCTCTTAGATAAAAGGATGATGCATTTTCCTTAGTCTTTCTATTTAAATTGTATTATTGGTTTTAGAATAGAATGTGAGACCTAGAAGAGTCGAAGCATATGTCATCTACAACTATTAAAACATTTTCTGTTGTTATAATTGCTCCCTCAATATGTTAAAATATTTATTTTCATTTTTATCTAACATCATTAATTTATATATAGCTTTCTGAAATTTAACCTGTCTGAGGAAGAATCAGTTTTTGTCTAGAATATATTAGCTTTTTTTAAAAATTTTTGTTCATTTTATTTATTTATTTGAGAGCTATAGACAGAGAAAGAGGCAGAGAGAGAGAGAGAGAGAGAGAGAGAGAGAGAGAGAGAATGGGCATGCCAGGACTTCCAGCCACTGCTAACGAACTCCAGATGCATGCGCCCCCTTGTGCATCTAGCTAACGTGGGACCTGGGGAATCGAGCCTCGAACCAGGGTCCTTAGGCTTCACAGGCAAGCGCTTAACCGCTAAGCCATCTCTCCAGCCCTATATTAACAATTTTATTAGTGTTTCTGATACCACTAAAGATCATATATACATATATATGTATATATTAATATATATATATTTAATATATGTATATATATATGTATATTCATATATACATATATAGAGAGAAACTATATATAATATATATAATATACAATATAGAATATATACATATACTATATATTAAATTGAGAGACTTTTAGCTGAAATATATATACATATATATATACATACACATGTATACATATACATATATTTCAGCTATATATGTATATGTATACATATACGTATACATATATATGTGTACATATACATATACATGTATATGTATACATATACATATATATGTGTGTGTATATACATACATATACGTATACATACATGTGTGTACATATACATATACATGTATATGTATACATATACATATATATGTGTGTGTATATACATATATAGCTGAAATATATGTATATGTATACATGTGTATGTATATATATATATATGTATATATATTTCAGCTAAAAGTCTCTCTATTTAATATATAGCATATGTATACATTCTATATTGTATATTACATATATTATATATATATAGTATATATATATATATATATATATATATATATATATATATATATATATTATAGCTAAAAGTCTATCAATATAAAGAACAAAGAGCACCTAGTTGAGGGGGTGGCAGAGGGAGGAATGCCATATGTTAAGGGATAAAAATAACATCACTGTCTCTTTGTGCCTCTTTTCCATTTCTGTGTTTGTGATTCTGTTCTTCATGTAATAGACTATCTCATAACTGTACCTCATCAATGCAACAGCATTGCATAATGTAGAACAGGAGGAAGAATCAGACATATAATAGCTCATCTTTCAAAAAAAATGATGAGAACATAAAGATAGAATAGAAAAGAAAAATCTATAAGCTATTATTTTGTCCTCACTGAACAGTTGCAGCAGTTAAAACAAAAATTGTAAAAATATATACTATAAATCATTCATCTCTTAGAAATCTCAAGCACTTACTAAGGTCTAAATGTCTATGCCAAAGTCTTCCACAAGCTCTTGGCTGACATTCATGTGCTTCAAAACTAAACCTTTCTCTCATGAAGGAAAAACATTCACTTGGCACTCAGAACCAACCCCCATCTGTTCTGCCATTTCCAGCTGGTTCCTTATGGTTCATGAATTGGGAAGAGACATATGGGTCTAATTTACATGAAGTGGGAAAGTAGATGCTCCTTGGCCATCCTGTCTCTATGACGTCATTTATTTAAATCTTACAATGTTAACTTGCGGAAATTCAATCAACCCAAAGAATGTGAACTTTAATCAGATTTACATGAAGGAAACTTTGTGAATTTATGAAAATCCTAAGGTGTCATTGAGAGAATACTGGATTATTTAATTTTCTTATAATATATACACTGTTCTAGTCAGCTCCATGTTTCTTGGATGAACATCCCACCAGACACATTTTATGGAAGTAAGGGTTTATTTCAGGCTTCATTTAATTCAGAGGAAACTCCAATAATGGTGAAAGAATCTGCTTACTTCCATATATCCATACAGAGAGAAACAATAGCAGCAAGCAAGCAGCAAGTTCAAGTATGCACTCTCAGAGCACATTCTGCTTCCTATACCCCATTTGTTCTTGAATTCACACCCATCCCCCCAAGTTACATTAGGGAAGGATGATAAAATCTGCCACCAGTGGTATGCCCCCTGTATCAGGGGCCTGTTAGGGGCTCAATAGGTAGTTTAATAAAAAATGCCTGAGCTCTGGGTGCTGCAGAGTTGGCTTAGGGATTAAGTGCTTGCCTATGAAGCCTAAGGACCTGGTTTTGAGGATAGTTTCCCCAGGACCCACCTAAGCCAGATGAACAAGGGGACACATGCATATGGAGTTCAGTTGTAGTGACTGAAGGCCCTGGTGCATCCACTCTCTATCTCTTTCTCTTTCTGTCTGGCTCTCACTCTCAAATATATGGAGAACTTATTTAACAAAATAATTGAAGAAAACTTCCCCAGTCTCTTAAAAGAAAGGCCCATCAAGATATAAGAAGCCAACAGAACTCCAAACAGACTGGAACAAAGGAGAAACTCCCCAAGACATATTGTCAGTCTCTGAACATTGACACCAAAGAGAAAATCCTAAAAGCAGCTAGGGAAAAACAGCACACCACTTTCAAAGGTAACCCATCAGAATTACTTCAGACTTTTCAATGGAAACCCAAAAAGCTAGAAGGGCCTGGAATGAAACACTGAAAAGTCTTAGAACCTATGGCTTTTAACCCAAACTACTCTACCCAGCAAAAGTATCCCTCATAATAGATGGTGAAAGAAAAACTTTCCATGACAAAACTCAGCTTTACAATTATATGAACACAAAACCAAACCTACAGAGAGTATTTCAGGAAATTCTCCACAGAGAAGAAACAAATAATCAAACTCAAATGCCCACAAGAAGCAGGTCACAATAACCAACCTCAGAGCAGGCACAAATAAATAAAAATAAACAAACAAACAAAAAATGCCTGAGCCTATAGGGACAACTATCGTAGTCACACTACTACTTACTCTATCATAAAGTTTAGAAATACTACTGAATTTTAATTGTAAAATATGAATGGATTAGTCAATATAGACTACTTATCCAAATATATGTTATATTCAGGTATCCAGTGCACAATTACAAACTACAGGCAGTATTAAGGGAGATGTAATTAACACCTTTATTTGTTTGGTTATATATTTTCTATAATGGTGTCAGGGGAAATGAAGGTTTTATGATGGCAGAGAATAATTAGTATGAGAATATGAAACACTTGAAGAGAGGTTTGTTTATTAACCTGTCGATTATGCTAAATATCAAGGATTATTTAGTGTCTACATATTCTAGTAATGATTGCCTGAATTTGTAATACTAGAATATGGGAGGTGGAATCAGGAAGATTGCCACAAGTTCAAAGCAAGCTTGGGCTACACGGTAAGTTCTTTGTCAATCTCAGATATAGTTTTGAGAAAAAAATTATCTCAAAAATATTAATCTAGGCATCAAAGTAATAAATCTAGGCATATAAAAATATTAACATAGGAATCAAAGAAAATAGGTGAGGAACTCTGCAGAAAGGATCTTTAATTAGTAAAAGATTTTCTTTAGTATCTTGGAAGGGCTTACTTCAATTTACACAATTAATATTGAATTCCTCACTGGTCTGGGCCCTTTCTTCTGTCCTCTGAACTATGGAATTTTTCCTAGCACAGGGGAAAGAAATAGAAGGAAGCCAAATTGACCCTATATTATAGAGAATATTAATATCAGAGCAAGGATATGTGTAAAATAATTAACTAGCACTGTTAAAGTTAGAACTATTCAGAATCAGAATCAGTAAGGGACATTTACTAAGAGATGAGCTTATGAGTAAGTGAAGATCCTTGCCTCCATCTGAGAGTTGTATGATAAAATGAAAAAGGTGTTTAAGTTTATTCAGCTTCATATTTTTCAAAATCAAAAGAAGTTATATACATATTTTGTTTTATAGTAATTTCAGATAACACATGTGATAAACAGTTATATGATATATATACATACACATATGATTAATTTAGCTCATGAATAGCATGAAAGAGGATTTTTGCCCAGTGAATATATATACACAACCACAAAGGTGCTGCTGGAGCACATAATGTGGTTATAAAGACATCTTTGGACTGAATGACCATGGGTTCATGTACATGATTGCTGGAGTATATCAGATTTTCTGTACAACTGTCAAATTTTGAGGCATTTAATCAGCACATTGAACTATAAGCTCTACCACTAACAATAGCTAAGAATCAGGGTGTATAGTGGGGCATCGCCTGTAATCTTGCAACTTGGGACCTGATTCAGCATGATCACTGCAAATCCCAGACCACTCTCACCAACATAGTAAGTCACAGGCCAGGAAGGGCTTTGCTGTAAGAGCTTACTACAACAAAATCATAGTAACTCTTATAATGTTTTGGATGAAAAAAGACATGAATAGAAGAAATTTTTATCACACATTCAAACACTGCATTTGGAAGCTGAATTAATGGTGTAACTACATAACATTAATGTGATATAGAAGGATAAATAAATATGTCTGACAACACACTAATCAACATTAGCCTCAAAACCATAAATCCTTCTAGAATTGTACATGAATTATGAAAAAGAAGTATCAACACACAGCCTATTCATCTAATGTTGTATTTCTAATGAAGTAATACATTTATACTGGTTACACAACATTCACAATCAAAGCAATGTATCTTCAACTTTAATTACATAGAGCAGTTTTGGGTTCTTGATAAAATACAGAATCTGATTGAGGAATTCTGGGTAAGGATGAAATATCTTACTTTTGAGCAATTTAGTAAAGGTTGCTACTGTTCCTGCTACTTTGGAACATTCTCAACTGAGAATCAAAATCATTTTGTCCATTGATATTTAATATATTTAATTTTTATTATTAAAATTAACTGAGAGTGTAATATGCATAGACTGAAAATATGAATGAAACATATGAACTTCTGAGTCACTAAAATTCTATAGATTAATCAAACCATCCATATTATTTACTCAGTGCTAGTTTCTTTGTTTTCTGACAAGTATTTAATGATCACTGATGTTTTCTAAGCTAGAAAATTATTAAAGAACAAATATTTAAGGATCTACATAATATCTTTAACCATGACATCTTTACTGTGACAGGTGCCAATTTTTATGATGGAAAATCATCAGGATTAATTTAACATAAGGAATAAAGGTGAGTTACCTTTACATAATAAGTATTATTTCCCCACAGCAGCAAAACTAATTAAAATTCCTCTATAATTCTGTAGCAACTTATGTGGAGTAAATATTAGATTTTGAATTTTAGTCAAATAATCAAACAAGGGACATAATATTGTCCTACCTCTCATCGATATGTTATGTTACCATAGTCATGTATTACACGATTATCATGAGGGACAGGCAAATGCACATATACTCCTCTTTGTACCACATGTGTGCTTTGTGCACGTATTTGAGGCCAGTTGGTAATCATTTCTATATTCTGAATGGCACATATTGATTCGATATCAGCTGTAACAATGTGCTATCAGGTTTAACCATTGAAGATAATATCAACATGATAGTAATTTTCATCCTTTGATAATATATATATAATGACATGTGCTTCAGTTTAATGAATTACATCCTGATAAGATAGCAAAAAGTACTGGCGTTTTGGATCTAAAGGTTTTACTATGCTTAATTCTTCACAAAAAATTAAAAGGCATAAAAGCTAAAATGTTTTCCTAAGCTATATAGTTCATCCAGAATTTGATTATGGGTATACTGATTAACAACATTCTGTTATCTCCTTTAAAACATAATTTGGTTATTTCTTATGCTAGTATGTAATTCAAAACACAAGAATTCTTCCCTTAAAGTACAAAGTTGGTAACTTATTTGGTCTTGCATTCTCTGACCATTAACATCAACTAAGCAAAGTCAAAGATGATAGCAAGAGACTTAAAATCTCTCTGAATGAAAGTTTTGCAAAGGATGTTGGATAAGAGTTCACCATCAGCAATAGAAACAATTAAGGTGTAATATTCACATAAGAGGTTTCTGAAATCTATATGTAGAGGTACAGAATCTTGCTTTGCTCATGGAGTGAAATCTCATGAGTTCCTTTGATGAATAGGGACATTTTTCTCTTGTGGAATAGAAATATTTGTTATGAAGCTATACAATCGAGCATGGTGGCTCACGCCTTTAATCCCAGAACTCAGGAGGCAGAAGTGGGGGGATTGCCATGAGTTCGAGACCACCCTGAGACTCCATAGTGAATTCCAGGTCAGCTTGGGCTAGAGTGAGAGCCTACTTTGAAAACAAACAAACAAACAAAAAAAGATATACAACCATTTTTTTAAAATTTCTCATTAATGTCATAAAATTGAAAAAGCCATTTAATTTTTGAAGTCACCCAGTTTGATAAATAACATTCCAAAGGACATAATAACTGGGTATTGTGTTGAAATGGACAATAATATGATTGCTATCTTAGTCTATAAATCTAAGTTCAATTACTAATATTTTTTCTATATTTTTTATATTATTTTGTCATCCTACTACTTCATTCTCATGATTTTCATGATTGTCGATCATACAGCGATCTTTAAAACTACATAAAATAATGGTTCCATTTAAAATTCATCTTACAAGGTAATATGATAAAATGAAAATTGCAAACATAGAACTTCAATGATATATATATATATATATATATATATATTTATTTATATTTCATAATTATAGTATACTATACATATTAAAATCATATATATATATATATACACATTATATATGCACATATGCAGTTTCTTCATAAATTAATGCAATAATACAGTAATTGATTCTAAAGTAATTATAAGGTAAATACAGGGACAACTAAAGTTTGCAATCAGAGAACTGATTAATAATAATTTGGTAACATATAGCATCAGTACCACACATAAGACACAGCAAATTTTGAAATATACTTTTACCTTACATCATTTTTATTTTCCTGTATCTTTTCAATTTGATCAACCATAAAACAATTATTAAATGCTGCAAGATACAAATACTATGAAGGAAAGAGACCATTTGTAAGTGCTTTTGGTTTTCCATGAAATATTGAAGCTATTTTGTGTATGTGTGTTGCAGTTTAAGTCCTGAATGCCTCCAACAAGTTGATATTCACAGCACTTATTTCCCCAGCTGGTAGTGCTGCTTTGAGAGGTTGTGGAAAATTTGGAATGTAAGGCATAGCTGACAGACATAGGCCACTAGTTGGTGTGCCTTAGAAATTTCAGTCTGCTTCTAGCTCTGGTGCAATCCTCTCTGCTTCCTGGTTCACTGCCAGGTGAGGACCTTGTACAGTAGTTGCTTCTCTCCCACCCTTACAAAGGAAGAGGTTGTCCCACCACCATACGATTCTTTTTATGATTTCTCTACCTTTTGAAACTAGACACCCAGATAAACTTTCCTCACTTAAGTTGTGGTAGTTTGAATTGATAGCTTCCAGTATATTCAGGGTTTTATTAAAGCTTGTCAATTAGATCAGCAGCCACCTGGCTGAAGGAGATGTTCACTGTGTATGGATCCCAGGGTCTAGCCCTAAGGTATGGTGGTGGATTTGGAACTCCAGTCTAAAGATATGCAAAGTGCCTCAGTTCTGCCTGGAGTTCCTGAGCTGTGCTTGCTGGTGGTATGGCTTTTGGGTTTTGGCTTGTGTCTCTCTCTGCTTGGACTTATGAAACTGGGCCAGTTTCTTCTGCCATTATGGAACTTCCTCTGTATCTGTAAGCTTCAATAAATATCCCTTCCTCTATAACTGTGCCTGATCTAGAATTTCATCTCACCTGCCTGAAGCTGATTCATATATAAATTGTTTCCCTATCTTAATTACAACAACGAGAAAAATATACTACACAATTTTAGAGTCCACTTTTCTGAAGTACGTGAACTTCTTAGTATCAGGTTCCGACCAACATGAGATTACTTGTTTTATGGTAGAGTCCTGAACTAGAAAACTATGGAATGAAGCTTCAAAGATAAACAAATTTAACAGTTGGATAATTCATCAAAAGTTATCAATCCATTGCTAGTAAAGGAACCCATAATGTGCTGTGCGTACAGTATATCCTTTTATTCTACAGAACAGTTCAGATAGCTGGATGTTAGTAGGAATAGTCAAGACAAGACATGGCCACATAGTCAGATTTATGCCTGAGTGATATTTGATTAGCAGATTATGAAAATTGTATGAAAGAGAGACAAAGTATAAATAAGAAAATAGATCAAGTTCACAGAGTAATAATTTCCCTTGCTATGTTTCTTAGTCACAAATTCATGAAAAAGAACATAAAATACATCAAGTTATGCTTATAGAATATTAAAATATGTAGATATATGGTTAATATATGTGCATATGATATTTCTCAACACACACACACACACACACACACACACACTCACACACACACATCTGTAAAAGTTGCCTTTATAGTTCTAGCTAAATTATCAAGGAGTTGCATTGTTAGCTGCAATATCTATTTAAAATTGTATTAAAATGTCACTTGTCATCTTAATAACACTTTGTCCATATGAACTCTCTAGGATTGGAGAATATATAATAATGCTATAGGTAGAACTATAACTCAAGTGTTAGATAATAGTGTTTTTCTCTAAAAAAAAATGAAAGAAGAATTTATGAACAACGATCAATTTCTGTGGATGTTTTAAACTAAGACCACATAAATGGAAGAAATTACTAATGGATATGTGAATATTTCAAAGAAGAGAATCACCAGAGGGGGAAAAATAGTTACAGAAAGATAATTATTATGGTGGAAAGGGCAAGTCTAGTTACAGAAATAAACTGAGATACAAGCTTTCTTTGATATTTATGATTTTTTTGAAGAAGTCTAAACACACTCCTTAGGTACCTCAAAAACTATAATTTTTAATCAAGTTTCTGTTTCTTGGCTCCATATGTTTCTCCATTCCCTCTTTGATCCATTCTTCCTTTACTTATTCCTGCCATTTCCTTGTGTTTTTTTTTTTCTGAAAGGATTTTTATTGCTTGTAATAACAAATACATTAATATACATTAAGACACCTAAGAAAAATGTGGTCCAACAGCCTGTGAGATTTGGAAGTATAATAATGACTTGATACTTTATCTAATTTTATTGGACTGAAGGACTTTGCTTCTTCACAGTTGTTTTCAGGTAGTTTTTATATTTATTTTTCTTTATTTTCTAGTAGCTAGAGGAGAGTGAGTGTCTAGGTAATTTATGTAGCAAAAGCATAATCAGACTTGGGTTTCTGGGTAACATCACAATGTAAGTAAATGCACATGTAGGGAGTCTTATTGTCTAGGGCTGGTGTGGTGAGCCATGAATGAGTCCCCATAGCCTGTAGGCTGACAGAACACGCTCAGAAGCCACATTGAAAAGATGGGGATTCTGGACTTTCTCTCACCAAGTTCATAACAGTAAGAAAATTATTCAATCTCTTGGGTTCTTATCTATAAATGAAGACAAAAGAAAACATAGTTTTTTCTGACAATTTTTTAACTGAATTGTGAAGTGAAAAGCATATTTGGAATATGAAATTCACTAATAATTTAATATATTATAAATATCTGCGCCAATGTAGAAAATTGAGTATGTTAGATTCCTTGAAGACAAAGGGGAAGGCTACAAGCAAAATAAAGCATAGTATATTTTTTTTAGAGAAGGGGAAGTTTCACAGGCAATAATATTTGAAAAGAGAGATGGAAAATATTACAAAGAGAAAGGCTGTCATCATAGGAATTCATAAATAGATAGCTACCAAAAAAGTAAGATGAGCATCCTGAGCTATTTATACAAAAAATCTAAAATACACCAAAAAAATGGCCATGTGTCTTTTTAATTTTTTTATTAGATATGGACACATTTAGTATGTAAACAACACATATTGGTGCCATCCTTATCCTCCTCCCTGGCCCTTTTTTGAAGAGACCTTCCTCATTGGGGATGCAGGTGGTGGGGATTGTGGGTCATGCATTATGGTGGGGGGAAGGCAATGTGCAAAACTTCTCAACTTGTGGCTCTAACAATCTTCCTTCCCCTTCTTCTGCAAAATTCCTTGAGCAATTCTGGGAACATTTTAAGTCTATTTCAGTGATGGGCAATTAGGAGCCTCTGAATCTCTGGTTTGGTAGGTGTTTAATGTCTTCTATATATCTCCATCTCCCCTGTGCTGGTAGCAGATACACTAAGAAAGCTGCACTCTTGGTCATTTCCTCAATTCCTCTATGGTTTCAGCTGGGGCCATAGTGGAGTGTACTGGGTCCTTTATGTCCTCAGGCCCAGCACCTGTCTGAAAAACAGAAGCAGATTCTCCATTGGAGAATGAAGTCAACATCAGATGAATGGGGTAAGCATTATTAGTTTGGAGAGAATTAAAAGCCTGTACAGCCTCTTAAAGTCTAAAGCTAATGGGAGCTTGACAATGGAAAGTGGAATCATGATCTGGATATGATGCTGACTTGTTTCCCAGTTCCAGATATGGGTTTCTTTCCACTGAGCAGATCTGTTAGACAATCCAAGAGCAGTTGCTTATCCACCACGGCTGTGTGCCACTATTGCACTCCTGTGAGCATTAGGTCTGTCTGATTTTATTTTCACATTTTACTTAGTATGGTTCTATATGTGGCATATTTTGCTTGAAATGAGTCACAGGGTTCAGGCAGTAAAAATTTGAGCAAGGGCTGGAGAGATGGCTTAATGGTCAAGGTGATTGCTTGCAAAACCAGAGGACCCAGGTTCAATTCCCCAGAACCCACGTAATGCAGATGCACAAAGGAGCACATACATCTGGAGTTCATTTGCAGTGGCTAGCGGTCCTGGCAAGACCATTCTCTCCCCCCCCCCTCTCTCTCTCTCTCTCTCTCTCTCTCTCATGCACTTTGGGGAAAGCAACTGTATTACAAAGACACTGCTGTTGCCCAACTAGGCTCCAGTCGGTTGAAAATCATGCCAGCCTTCCAAATAGTTTGAGGTCTGACTTCTCTCCATCTCCATTCCATCCCCTCCAGTACCATCTTCAACTAGCTTATTGCAGGAGCTTTCAAAGTGATCTCTTCAATGTTACTTTTTTAAAAAGTTTATTTTCCCAGAGTAGTAGAAATTATCCTTATAAATATTAATAATTTCATGTTACCCTACTATACAAGTCTTATTTCAGCAAGAATAATAGCTCTATTTCTAAAGATAGTCTGGAAGATCACCATGGTTCCTAGAACCCCCCCATTCTACCTCATTGTGCCTTTGCTCACTCCAGTTTTCTCAAATGTGAGTATTAATAAATTCCAGTTTGCAAAGGATCTCATTGAGGAAAACTTTCTGTATACTTTCTCAGTATCATGATATATTCCCTGATTTTTTTCTTTAAGTTTCTTTTGTATTGAATAACTACATTTGACTGTCCATTGCTCTGCTTTAACAATGAGATTTATATATTGGAGTGATTTTTTTTGCACTTCTATATACCCCCATTTAGTACAAATAAGACAACCAGTAAATAACTATAGAATAAGTGAATGGAAGCCGGGCATGGTGGCGCATGCCTTTAATCCCAGCACATGGGAGGCAGAGATAGGAGGATCACTGTGAGTTCGAGGCCACCAGGAGACTCCTAGTGAATTCCAGGTGAGCCTGGGCTAGAGTGAGACCCTACCTCGAAAAACTAAAAAAAAAATATATATATATATATAGAATAAGTGAATGGAGACAGTATTGATATAGAGGCATTTCACTCCTCAAACTGACCCAAATTTTGAAACAATGTACTTATATATCTCTGCGTGACTTTGAAAAGATGATTTGTAAAATATGTATGTTTCTCCCACATTTCCCTGAAACTCACATAAAGTCAATAAAAATTCCCTTGGGCCTGAGGACTGAGAATTAGAGTTAAGATTACAAAACATCAAAAAAGAATTTGTCAATAATCCTGTGAAGAAGGGCCCTCAGTGAAATGGTAACAAGAAAGAGCAGATGTCAGAGGAAAACTCAAAAGGAATATGTTCAACATGATTTGTTACTACAGAAAAGTTCGTAATTCTTAAAAATAAAAATTTATAAACAGAATTTGTTAAACTTACTTTCATTCTTCTGGAATAGATAGCACTAAAGTTTATTTTTCAAAGAGCACATTTCAGTACAAAAAATATTACTTTCCTTGATTTCATTTATAGGGTCTATGAAATACCCTGAAGTGTTAGTATAGTTAACAGAAAATACAAATGTGCAATTAAGCATGCATGGACCTTTTCTTTTGTTCACAGTTATTCTGTGCTGGAGATTATGTATTTATTGCTAGTTAAGAGCTCCTAAGAAGCCCTTAGAAAATCATAAATTAGATGCATTCAGGTGTGTTCTAGTATATGTGTCCATGTAAATATAAATATATGTGAATATGTGTATAGGACAAATGTGTGTTGATCAAACACAAATGAGTTTATTGTTTGCTTTAAATGCATGCACATAAAGCTACAATGTTACAAGTTGGTATGTATGTTTTAAATGGCCTATTAATAAAATTGATAAATGATAAATTAGAGACTTTAATTGCAACATGTATATTTGGACGTGTTACCTAGTTTTACATCTTCTTCCCTTACTGTGAATTGGTCTAGGGTGACAAACTGCAGATAAAACTTCCACCTAATTAAAGTAGCTGAAGTGAATTTAGTGCAACAAACATGTGTCCTAGAAATTCTGCTTAGGAGCTTCCGTACCTAAAAAAAAAAAAAAAAAAAATCGTGAATTGTAATATACTTCTCTGCAATACAAATGCTCAATTTATATGTCTATTTACACATTTAAATTTATAATTAAGTTTTGAAAATTGTAGAAAATTTTAAGCAATTGTCATAATCATTTCCATAATTGTCCATATAAAACTTGATTTGATTTATTAAAAAGGAAGTTTGCTTCTGTATATGAACTATGACATCTAATTTTGAGATTTGAGGCAATATTGTCTGATTTATGTTGGCGTTAATAACATTGACTCTGTGAAAATCACCATTCCCTCCTGGTTGGGCACTACCCTTGGGAGGATAGGTCACGGCTATCTAACAGCGGTATCCACAGCTGTTCATGCTGACGCAGAGATGAGTGTTATTTCCTTGACAGAGGTCACAGAAAAGCAGAGGAAGATAATTTTATGAGGCATCTGCTATATTTGTGGTTATATTCATTCTTCAAGACTGACCTACAAACTTTAGTTTCTGCAAGAAAATAACTTTAAATCAAGATGCAGGGACATATAAATGGAAAGTAGTAACAAATGAACTTTCATGTGAATGGAGTGTTAGCTTCAATTGAAAAATCGATATAGTTAATACCAATAAAATGTTAGTTTCAAGGGAAGCTTAAATAGAGGTCAAAATGGATATATTTAACTTGAAAAGCCTTAGGGTATAATATAAAAATCCCTTAAGGGCATAGCATATAGGACACTTAATGTGTTGGGTTATCTACATCATTTAGTTAAAATGTTTCCATTTAAAATTTATTTTTTTTTTGTAAACTAGACCAAATAGAAACAAAAAAGAGCAAACCATTTCATCTTCATAATTTAAGTTTTACAAAGTCTGATATATGTAAAATCTATCATCAGAAACAACTTTGGGGCCTGAGGAGGTGACTCAGCCTTTAAAGTCCTTTGTAAGCTTGAGGACCTGAATTCAAATCCCCAGCCCCCTTGTAAAAAGCTGGGCACTATAAAATATGTCTACAGTCCCAAGGATAGAGAGGCAGGGATAAGAGGTGCATGGAGTTTGCTGACTAGCTAATTTGGCAGAATTTGTGAGATCCAGATTTAGTTATAGCATACGTCACAAAACAATAAGGAGAGGGCGCCAGAGGAAGACACTTTATGTTTACCTTTGGCCACATGCATGTGCAAACTCATTTTGCACGCCATCGCCCAAATATGCAACCTAAACTATATATATATATATATATATATATATATATATATATTATATATAATGTGTATATATATATTATATTATATATAATGTATATATATTATATGTAATGTATACACACACACACACACACACACACACACATATATATATATATATATATATATATGCACACACATACACACACACACACACACACACTCACTCCCAACACAATACTAATACATAAGCATGCAAAAATAATAAGTCTGTGTCAAATAAATTGAAATTGCCAATATAGTAGCCTCTGTGTTCTATTTCTTAAAACTATGTTTGGCATCCAATGTGTGGTAGCTTTGAAGACATAACTAAGTTTTAAAGTCATCATGTGGTATTGAATATAGTAATTAAATTCTTTTCATCATTAGTTTCATTATCTATAAAGTGAATATTAAAATGCCATAAAATAATTCTATGATGATAAATTAAAATTGACACTAATTCATATATAAACATATATATTTTTTTAATATATATATATGTTTTTACTTATTCTCAGATACATATTCAATGTTTTAATAGATGAAACTACAATAATATGTGTGACCTAATTTGAAGAAGAGTTAAAAAATTCAAAATAGATATTTTTGACACTTATAAGTAAATGGCAGGCTTTATTGACCATCCAATATATTTTCCTAATAATCATTTTGCCTTTTCTTTTCTTAAAAATTACTGTTTACTTGTCTCCTTTGTGTAAGACATACAAGACACAAAATTGTCATAATCTAGTACAAGATAATCTTGTGTAAGTATTGTATCTATTTAAAATAATAGAAATTTATAACTTAAAGATATTTTTTGATATAGAAAAGATGAACTTTCAGGTGGAAGAAAATAAAAGTGCTCTACCAGAAGACCTTCACCAAGAAGCTTCTAAATATACTTTGAAAAGTAAAACCATATTTTCACAAAAGGGACAACATATGTTAAATGTAATATATATGCCAGTTACCTAAATTTGTATTTTATAATATGCCTCATTTTGACTCAGTGAGAGAGTAGAACACTAAGAAAATTACATACAGGTCATACTCCATTGATATAGGACTACAACAACTCAAGGCATTTTTGAAGTGCTTTAGATAACCAAGCGATACATACTTATCTATCTGTACAATAATCAGAGCTGTTTTCTTACATTGGACTGTTTCTTTTTAGGCAAGTACCATGCTGTTTCCTTGAGTCTTTTTTTTTTTTTTAATCTTTTCATCCTATAGGTCTTTCACATCCTTGGATAGTGTTATTCAAAAGTATTTAATTTTCTTGTTGCTGTTGAAAATGGAACAGCCTCTTTATCTGTATCTGTATATGTATATGTATATGCATAAGCATATTCCATTTGCATATAGAAAGGCTACTGATTTGTGTGTTGATTTTGTATCCTGCCATAAACATATCATCAGCATAACATGAGAAAAATTTAAAGAAAATGAACTTTCACCCTCTCCTCCAAAGTAATTACAAATCTTTGAACATTTCAGAGAGTGAGATTAAATGCTGAAAACACACCAAAATATATTTCATTAAAAATTGGCCTTTACTACTGTTTCTGTTAATAGTAATTAGACATTTTTCTTACTTCAAAAGAATGTGATTTCCCTGAAGGTTATAAAGTACATTTGAAAATTAAATTTACTTTTACATTTCCATATTAGCAATCACCACACATTTAAATCTTATGTTCTTACAGAAAAATAAGTTTCATTATATAACTTTGCACTCAGGAAATTTTGTGAAGAAAGCAAAAGGGGTTGGCAAACAGTAAAATATTATGACACCTGTAAGCAAGAATAAGATGGGATTTTTTTTGCTTAGATTTTTTTTTTAATTCTTTTTATGTTTGACAATTACATACATTTCATAGCCAAAGAGGATTTTGAAGATTTTAAATACATTTTTTATAATATATCAAAAGAAAAAAGATAGATTAAAATAGGGAGAGAGAGAGAGTAAGTATGTGTCACTAAGTAATATATGATCTTATTACATTTTTTAGTTGTTGGAAAATGATATCATTTTGTCTTTTGAAATTCGGTAGACTCAGGGGTTTCTCAATGAATCAACTACAAAACAAAGATTTCAGTAAAGAAATTATATTAATGAATATAATATAAACTTTGAATTATAAGTGAAGCATTCAGAAACTCATCTTAGTTGAAATGTTGCTGATTTCGATTGCACTGGTACTTGATTCTCTATTTCAAATTATTCAAAATAAATATAGAATGTCAAGGAATTTTTCTGTGTGTTGCATATTTAAATGTGAATTGTACTATTTCAGGATTATTTCCATCCACATACATGAAAATACAAGATATATAAAGGTTTTATAAAAGCACATGAAGCCATGACCAGAGGGGCTGGAGAGATGGCTCAGTAGTTAAAGGTGTTTGTTGAACCTTGCTGTGCATCTGGCTTTATGTGAGTCCTGGGGAATTAACCATAGCACAAAGTGGTTAAGTAAGTAAATAAATAAGCAAACGAACATTTAAAAAAATTATTAATTACTTTTGAACTCAGAGAATACAGTCAGTTTGGTACCCTTATTAGGCTCATCCATGACCTACCCCCTCCCCTTGGCCCCTACTTGTTGAGGTATATGGGTCATGCATTGTGGAGTTCGCCCACAGTTACATGTAGGGTAAATGTCTCTGTATATCATGACCCAACATGTGGCTCTGACATTCTTTCCACCCCCTCTTCCACAAAATTTCCCTGAGCCATGTTGGGTACAGTTTTGGTCTGCTTTAGTGATGTGGTGTTGGGGGCCTCTGGGTCTCTGGATCTCTGATTTGGTAGGAGTTGATCTTTCTCTGTGTTGTTCTCCTTCCCCCTTGTGCTGGTACCCCGTTCACCAAGAAAACAGCATCCTTGCTTGTTTTGCCAATTATTCTTAATTTCAGCAGGGGCCCTTTTGAGGTATGATGGGGTGGCTCTCTCCTTAGGATCTACTATCTATCTGAAAAACAGAAGCAGATTTTCCAAAAGAGAGTAAATTAGCACCAGACAAATAAGATAACCCTTACTTTTTCTATAGAGAATTTAACAGATGTAGGCCCTCTTGTATCCCATGATCGATGGTAGCTTGATAATGGGGAGTGGGCTGATGTTTGAATATGGTTCTGACTTGTTTCCCAGCTCCAGCTATGGGTCCCTTACCACTGAGGGGATCTGTTAGCCTAATCAAGAGCAGTTGCTTTCCCACCATGGCTGTGTGCCACTATTGCACTTGTGTGGGCATCATGACAGGTTATGTGCTGCTAAGTGGGTTAGACCATGAGTTGCTTGGACAGATATTGGTCATTTTCCCCATCGCCCATGTAGCACCTTCTGGCACTAGATGCTCACAGGCAAGACCTTCACTGCTTAGCCATCTCTCCAGCCCCAAACCCCCTTCTTTCATTATATATTTTCACTTCTCTGATAAAAATTATATACTTCTACTCTGAAAAGCACTATTTGTGAAATTGCTTTAAATTTTAACCGATTACTGTGTATTTTTATTCCTGGTTTTGGTATAGTTTCCAAGTTTTTTTTCTAGGTACAAATATTTTGACAGAATTTTTAGAAGAAATAAAAGTGTAGTAAATGTGTTAGGTTGAAAAGCATTACAAGTAAAAAATTATTTAGGGCTAATGTCTAGAACCAAAGTATCAACAATCTGCAACATTTGTCAAATTATGTATTTCAGCACAAAGCAAACAAAAAATAATATCAAGGGAACAATTTTGCTTTTGTTACATTCAAATGAATATGTTTTGATAGACTTTGAATAATAACAATGTATCTCATGAAATAGATTCATGAATAGTTATATAACACTTTGAATATCATGAAAGCAACAATATATTATGTCTGCATATAAACTTAACTTATGATTTTATTTAAACTTAATATATTATTTAATATTACATATATAACATATTATATATTACAGAAGAAATATTTTCTGTCCTTATGAGGATGCAAGTACAGGTGCTATTAAATTGTAATTTATTTCTATGATTTTCAGATATTATATTTAAAGTTAGATACCCTAAAAACATTCATTATAAGAAAATATGATTGATAGTGTGAGTGGATTGATAGTTAAAACTGAAGATTGGCAAATACCCATTGTTCTCTTGTGAAATTCACATTTCTTAGCCTAAATTTTGATATTTTAATTTGCTCATATTTCTACCATTTTTATTTTACAGGTTTTATTTTAGTCAATCAAAATTACCACTACTATTTAGAAGATAACTATGCATTTTCTTTTCCTTTGACATGTGTTCATGTGTTCATATATCAGTGTATCCACAAGTGTATGTGTGAATACATGTGTGCCAGAATGCATTAGTGAAGATCAAAGGAATTTTTAGGTGTTATTCTTTACTTTCCACCTTATCTGAAGCAAGCTCTCTTGTTCCTCACATGGCTTACTAGAGTGACCAGCCTACAAACTTCTGGCATATTCTTCTGTTTCTGCCTCCTTTCTCACAGTTGACATGCTGGGATTCAGTCCCTCTCAACAGATCTCAGACTTTTACCTGAGTTCTCCATATTTGAATGCACATACTCATGCTTGACCTAAAGTGGTTTTGACCACTGAGAAATCTTTCCAAATTGTATTTTTTAATGTGGGATTTGGGGTTATTTTGTATGAGTTTTGGTTTTACTACAAACTGAGGAATATGCAGAGATTACCCATTCCCTTCTGTACTTATGTGTATAATTCTCTGTTATCAAGATATACCAAGAAAAGGTTATCTTTTTTTCCCAGTTTATAAGCTTATAAGAACTGATAAACAAATAAAAGTAACATATTGATGGTCATAATGCTGTGCAGAACATTTCTAGCACATGGAAATTGTTGCTTGTTTTACTTATTCATTATGTCTTCATTGCCTGGAAAACACTGATCTTTTTTTGCTCTTTTTATAATTTTTTTTTTTATCCAGAATATTATACATGTGAATCCATATACTAATGAAATCGATCAAACTGATTTTGTACATTGTAATATTCTTTAAATGTTCTTCATTTTATTGCAAATGCATATTTTATGAATATATTTTATGAAACATATATATATTTCTACATCTTTTGAGTATATATAATGAGCAAAATTGCTATATTGTAAAGTAAGAACATGTTGTTTTTTTTTTTTGGAGAAAACCTCTAACAGTGTGTTGAATAAAATAGATTTACCATTGTATATTTCCTGGAGCAACAAGCAATGATCCTGTGTATCTGCAATCATCACCAACATTTGGTGTTCTAGAGGCTGGAATTTGGTCACACCGATATATACCAACTTTCTTTTTATAAATCAATAGACTTTGGTAATGAGATAGTCCTATTTCCAATTCACTCATTTATTCAGCAAGCCCTTATTATTTGACACTTTTAGATGTTATTCACTTACCTAGAAAAACTAGATGCATGCATTTGTTAATCTTCGTCAACTACATTAAATGATGAAACACCTATGAACTTTAATAGAGTGTGTTTAATAGAGTGGATTTTTGAGAATCTTGAGACATTATTAACAAAGGTAGGAAAACTCAACCTAGATGTGAATGTCAACTTTTCACAAGAGAGAAGGCAGGATGAAATAAAACTAGAGAAAAATAAAGAGCCTGAGCACAGGCATTTACCCTCTGCTTTCTGAACAGCTGGTGGTGAATAGCTTTTGAAGCATGTACCTGTTGCAGTGATGTTCAGCATCACCACAGACCCTGAACTAATAGATTGAAGGAACATGGACTTAAACTCTGAAATTGTGAACAAATTAGTTAAGTAATTCATCCCATTAAGTAACTTGTGTCAGAAATTTTGCACTGTGATGGAAAATATGAATAACTCAATATAGAGAGTAACTGTGGAGTCATATCTCTACAACTTGGTATTGTTCAATTGAATTTTACCTACAGTATATTGTATACCTTTTTTTTTTTTTCAAAATTGGAGACAGTCTTCTGAAAACTTGTCAATGCCTTGTCAACTAAGTTGATTTAATAGTCTAAATCTGTGCTGTCATTTTAATTATATTCACAGTATCTCCACAAGAAACAGTCCATCCCAAGAAACTATAGTATACAATACCACACCACAAAAGTTTTTTCATGAGATAGTAGCAATTTAAATGGTTTCATCACCCTTATAAGCCTATTTTTATTGCAAGTTCCCATCTGCTCTCATTCCCTGTGTTGATGTATTTCTCTTCAATGGCATCCTGAAGAGTTGGGATGAACATCCTAACATTAAAGTTGAGATTTTCAACTCCTAACATTATCCTTCAAGTTCTTGGTGGCTTCTGGGCTCTTTTCTGGGCAGGTAGGTAGTACTGTGGAAGGACCAGGCCTGCTGGTTCCTCCCCAGGGGTTGAGGGGATGATGAGCGTCGGATGACCCAGGCCTCTCCTGCCCACTGGAGTAAAACCACACTGAGTGGGGAGTCTTGCCGATGCAGGAACTCGCTTTATTGCTCTGAGCTGCTACCTATATAATGTTGGGGACAAAGGTGGGGATTCTAGGATGGGGGGGAAGAGGTAAGGGCCAATCGTAAACTGCAACTATTGAAATGATAATTTTCAACTTCCATGTGGAGGTGGTAGGCAAGAAGCCATTATGAGTCCTAGCTGGCCAGAAACAGGCTGCCACACTTTAGCTAGGCTCGGGAAGTTCCACTAGGATTCAGGCCTGGGCCTTTCAGAGCCCAACAGGTGGCAGTTAGAATAATGATATTTGATGTCTATTTGAAATTATCTCTGTCAATAACCATGAAAAGAATCAGTATTTATATTACCTGTAGCCTTAAAACATACATACTTTGAATAATATAGTAAGAATCTGAAATTACTCCTTGATCCCTAATATATAAAAGGTATAATTATTGAAAGGCATAAAAATCACATAAATATTGACATGCATTTCCATCAGAACTCTTTGACAAAGAATATTTTCATTGAAAAATTATGGATTACAAAGAAATCTTTTTCTCCTAGTATTAGGCCTTAGTAGTGGGCTTCAGTAGTTACAATCACAAATGTTCCCTGTGTTGATAGCTTTGTACCCAGCTTATGAAGCTACTGGAAGGTTGTAAAATGCTGTCTATTGGAAAGCATGCATGTTATTGTCATTTATTATAATATTGTGACTCTAGCTCTTCTGTTACCTCCCCTTTAGTGTCTTGCTGTTACACATGTGGTGAGCAGTTCCTATAGCAATGCTCCTTCCATTATGCACTGTGCCTTCTCAGAAACAAGAACCACAGGTCAATATCTCAGGACTGAAACCCCTAAAACCATGATGCAAAAGGTCTTTCCTCTTCTAAGACTCTTATGTTGGGTATGTCATCACAATAATGTAATGGATGAGTGTGTGGATATAAAACATTCAGTAGCCCATTTGTAAATAGAAATGCCAATAGCTAGTCCACTTTCCATTTATAGACCATAGGCAGAGAAGATTTAGCATAATCCTTAAGGGCTCTTGGGGTATTGGGATGATACATGAATACTGATTTCCACTTAAACACACAAGCTACTTAGCTAAAATTTTGATGTTGATAGTGACATTGCTTTATCTTTGCAAGACCTGTATGATATTTTCTCCCAATCTAATTATGTTTAGTTCATTGAATACCTGGTTCACAGTGGAACAACTTATGCTATTATCTCAACTATAACTTCTATTTAGCTGTTATAGTTTCTTTACCAGCACATTATATTCTGTATTTGTACATTTTTGTAATTGAGACAAATTTTTCATTCCATGACCTGAACCAATCTAAACTAGATTTATGCTAGCCTTGAAACTTTATCATTTTTCTTGAGCTTCATGTAATAGAGGACTTTTAGCCTTGGTCTAGATTAGTTTCGCTTAAAGAATTATTCCATCTGTTTTGAAGGTATTCCTGACCAATGAACCATTTCCCATCTCAGAAAGAAGGTTGTTTTGATTTCTTACCATTTGTGTGCTCACTGGAGTACAAATTTTTAATTTTTCAATAATTTTTCTATACTGCAATAAATGTGGCTAAGGATTCAGATTATCTGGACTTTTAAATGGCTTCTTATTGAGCTTAAAGTACTTCTATCTCTTGATTTAAAATGAGACACATGACTCTTAAATTCAGTCCAACAGTTATGAGCCATTGTATGGTTAATTGATTTGCTCAATGTCTACCTCATGTCTCAGAAAATTTAGAACCAAGAAAAGGAAAAGAAAAAGTAGAGTCATGGACACATACAGTTATCTACTATGTAGAAATGAGTTAAATTCACTGTCATGTGGGAGGGCATCACTAATGTTCATAAAATTAAGTATAATATCAAAGGACACCAAAGCAGATATGAAACAACAAGTTAGAGATATTGTGATGTAGTAACATGGATAGTCTTGCTCAACACAAGATTGCCTGATGTTTGAACTTGTAAAAAGCCAAAGGGGAAAAAAAATCTATACAATACAATAAAATTATGGATGACTGCATTCACAGAATTTTTATTCCACTTGGCAAAGATTTGATGTCAAACATGAAACTATTCAAGCACATAAATTTTATATAGGAAAGAGAATACAATTTGAAGAAAGAAATAAAACATTGGAGTATTAAAGTAGAGTGTCTGAATGCTTGAGCAGAAGAATATATATATATGTATACATATATATAAATATATATGTAATTGTATATATATAAGTAAATATATATATATATATACATACATACATATATATATATACATACATATATATACACACAATTACAGACAAAACTGTGTTACTGCAACCAAAACTTGAATATAATGAAGGTCATTAAAAAATTAGAATATAAATAAATAAACAAACCACTATGAATCAGAAACATAAATGGTTAAATTAATAAACTGCAGTCAGTCCATAACAAATTGGAAGGAAACTGTGAGATGCAAATGTGTTCACTAATTATTACATATTGGTAATATAATTTGCATTAAAGGTAAGAGACTTGTCGATTATTTGAATATGAGAAAAGAGGGATCCTTTTCAGCATGGGCAAGTAGAAAGAGAATCCATTTTTGTGCTGGGGAGATGGCTCAGCAGTTAAATGCCCTTACTTAAAAATTCTGAAACACAAGTATGGTAGTTTGAATGGGTGACCCCAAATAGGCTCAGTTTATTAAAGCTTATTGAATTTTCAGCTTCCTGGCTAGAAGAGGTGTCACTGTAGGCAGATTCTAGGTTCAACCCTAAGGTATGGAGGAGGACATGTAATTCCAGCCTAAGATATTCAGAGTGTTTTAGCTCTGCTTGTTGTTCCTTAAATATGCTTAGTTTGTAGTGCTGGTGGTAGTATTTCTCTCTCTGTGGACTTGTGGAAGGGGGCCAGCTTCTTCCATCATTATGTTACTTCCCGCTGAATCTGTAAGCTTCATTAAATCCTGTTTCTCTTATAAACTGTGTCTTCTTTGGAGGTTTGTCCCAGAAACATGATATACTGTTACAACCTGGTTCAACTCTTTTGTACCCACATAAAGCCAGATGCACGAAGTGATATAAGCATCTTCAGTTTGTATGCAATGATAAGAGGGCATGATGAACCTATGCTTCTCCTCTCTCTCTCTCTCTCTCTCTCTCTCTGTTCCTGTATCTCAAATAAATTAAACAATAAAAGAAATAACCCATTTTTGACTGAATGCGGTGGTGCATGCCTCAGAAGGAAGAGGTTGGAGGATCACCATTAATACAAGGCCAATCAGAAAGTACAGAGGGAATTCCAGGATTCCAGATCATCCTGGGTTACAGTTATACTGTACATCTTAGCCCCCTGCAAATGAAAGGGAGATAACCAATTTCTAATATTAGAGATTTCAATTCATAACCTCTGTAGGCACCTGAAATATTGATTACACATAGACTGATTTACTGAGCAAAACTAAATTAAGTAAAATGAATACCTTCTTGTACTAAATGAGATCAGTAAGGGATAATTATGAGAGGAGACGAAAGATGAGATGAGAGGAGAAGAAGATTCCAGCAATAAGTCCTCTGCCCAAACAGGGGAATTTTGTTGTTGGTATTGCTGTTGCTTTGTGGTGCAGGAAATTCAACATAGTGCCTTGTACTTGCTGGGAAAGCAATCTACTGTTGATCTGCATCCCCCATCCTATGTGAATCTTGACACTGACAAAGACCTTGGAATGCAGATTAATAGGACTTTACAGTGAAGCAAACAGAAACAAAGAGAATGGTGTCTCCATGGGGTCAAATGATAACAATTGATGAAGAAAGATTAAGTAGTTCTCTCAAATAAATACTGATGATGATAGTTTAGAAAATGAGAACTGGTACTGGAGGAATGGCTTAGCAGTTCAGGCATTTGCCTGCTCCAAGACCCATACCCAGATGCACAAAGAAAAACATGTATCTGGAATTCGTTTGCAGTGGCTGGAATCCCTGCCATGCCCATTCTCTCTCTCCATCCCTCTGCCTCTTTCTTTCTCTCTCAAATAAGTAAATAAATTAATTAATAAAAAATGAAAATGAGAACTGATAATGTCATTGGCTTTACCAAACATGAAGACATTGCCAGTCTCATCCACATTAGCTTCTATTAACCCAGAGCCATGAAAACCTATAGAATTCTGTGAGCATACCATAATAATTATTGAGAGCTTGATGAGCTTCATACTTGGAATGTGTACCTCTACAAAAACCAGCAGCAGGGCATGGCATGGAGTGAGTAGGCCAAATCACTGTTTATTGTCTCCTCTCAGGTTCCTGGGCCAGGTAATCTGCACCAGAAAATATGTGGGCAGGCATGACATGGAGTGAGTAGGCCATGTCCCATTTCCCTGGCTCCTCCCAGTTCCTGGTAGATCCCATGGTCCCTGTGTGGGCTGTGGAATTAGGCATTTTGCTCTGGTATCCTGACTGTCCACTGGGTAACAATATCCCTGTTCACTTGTATCAGAGGGGGCATGGGCCAAAGGACAAAAACTTGCTTCCTCCTCAATAACATAAAGATACTCCCTAAAATGGGTATACTGCAACAAAAAAAAAAAAAAAAAATGAAAGTCATAAAACTGAGAGATCTCCACCAAGGATGCCTAGTCCTACAATGGAAGCCTCAAATGACATCTCAGACAAATCAACATAAATTCATTCCCAAAATGAAACACAGCAACCAATGAGACTCTGATCAAAACAATTGATAAACTGGAAGCAAAACATCAAAGAACCAATAAGCATAAAAATGAAATTAAACAGAATTGTCTCTTACAACATTCAGTCTTTGACAGTAGGCTTAACTTGATTCAAGAAAACATAAGAATTCTCAAAAGAGATATGAATGAATTGAAGGTGAGTCAAGAAATGTAAGACCTCAACAACTGATTGATTAAGCTTAATGAATACTTGATCAAATACAAGAATTAATCCCAGGAAAAATCAAGAAAATTAGAACTCGAATTGAAATTGTACCTCTAAAAAGAGATGGACATAATACAAAATAACACAACGGAAAACAAAAATCAAATAGAACTTATAAAAACCTCTCTAGAAACCCTCACAGAGTTACTCAGGTTGAAGGCAGAACCTCTGACCTGGAAGAGAAGAGAGAAGAAATTGATCAAGAGGCCAAAAACTTTGCTTAGAGGCTGGAGAGATGGCTTAGCAGTTAAGCACTTGTCTGGGAAGCCTTAGGACCCCGGTTTGAGGCTCGATTCCCCAGGGCCCACGTTAGCCAGATGCACAAGGGGGTGCACGCGGCTGGAGTTCGTTTGCAGTGGCTGGAAGCCCTGGCATGCCCATTCCCTTTCTGTCTCTCTATCTGCCTCTTTCTTTCTCTCCCTCTCTCTCTCTCTCTCTCTCTCTCTCTCTCTGTCACTCTCAAATAAATAAATAAAAATGAATAAAAAAAATTTTCAAAGAAGCAATTCTTTTAAAAAAAAAAAAAACAACTTTGCTTAGTTACAAAATTCAAGTAACTGTGGGATAATCTAAAATTACCACTGTTGCAGTCCAGTTCACATTGCTGGTAGAAATCACCCAACCAAGAGCAGCTTCTGGGAAAAAGAGATTGATTTTGGCTTACAGGCTCAAGGGGAAGCTCCACGATGGCAGGGAAAACTATGGCATGAGCAGAGGGTGGACATCACCCGCTGGCCAACATAAGGTGGACCACAGCAACAGGAGGGTGTGCCAACCACTGGCATGGGGAAACTGGCTATAAAGCCCATAATCCCGCCCCCAATGATACACTCCCTCCAGGAGGCATTACTTCCCAAATATCCATCAGCTGGGAACCTAGCATTCAGAACACCTAAGTTTATGGGGGACACCTGAATCAAACCACCACAACCACATATCTGGATCATGGGTATACCAGAAGGGGAGGAAATCTGGCTAGAGACAAAGAGAACATATTTAACCAAATTATTGAAGAAAATTTTCCTAATCCCTCAAAAGAGAGGCCCATCCAGCTATAAGAAGCCCACAGTACACCAAACAGACTGGACTAAAGAAGAATCTCTCCAAGGTACATCGTAGTTAAAACTCTGAACAAAGAAAATAGAGGATGTTAAAAGCAGCAAGAGAGTAACAACTCACAACATACAAAGGCAATCCCATCAGAATTATGTCAGATTGCTCAATGGAAAACCTGAAAGACAAAAAGGCCTAGAATGGAACACTTCAACATCTACAAACCTGTAGCTTCCAACCCAAGCTACTCTACTCAGCAAATATATCCCTCATAATGATGGTGAAAGGAAAACTTTCCTTGAGAAAAGTCAACTTGATGGTTCCACAAACACAACACCATACTGACAGAATATTTCAGAAAATACTCCACACAGAAGAGTCAAACAACTAAAGTCAAGAGTCAACAAGAAGATCACAATAACCAAAAACATACCAGGCTAAACAGTAGAAAACTGTGAAAGCACCAGATCCCATAAAATACATCATTATGGCAGAGATTAATTCAATCCTCACAATAATCAACTTATATATTAATGGTCTTAACTGACCCATCGAAAGACACAAGTTATCAGGGTAGATTAAACAAACAAACAAACAAACAAACAAACAAACAACAACAAAAAAAAACCTTGAACCTTCTATCTGCTGTCTTCAAGAAACCCACATCACCACTAAAGATATATACCTCCTCTGGGTGAAAGAATGGAAAATTATATTCCAAGCAAACACAAATAAAAATAAAAAAAAAAAACTAGTGGATGTTGTTATATTAATATCAGATAAAATAGACCTCAAGCCAAAAGTAATCAAAAAAGACAAAGAAGGCAACTTCTTATTCATAAAGGGAATTATCCAACAAGAGGATATCACAACTATCAACATTTATGCTCCAAACACAGTTGTACCACAGTTTATAATATATATATATATATATATATATATATATATATATATATATACACATACATACATACATATACATACATACATACATACATACTTGGCAACAAAACGGAAATAAACAGAAACACCATCCCAGTTGGAGACATCAATAATCCACTATCATCAATAGTGATCATCCAAGCAGAAAATCAACAGGGAAATAATATAGTTCAGTGACATCATAGGTCAAAGACCTAACAGACATATACAGAACTTTCCACCCAAAGTCTACTGAATTAAACACATAGTAGGCCATAAAGTTGCCTCACTAAACTTGGGAAAATTGAAGTAACTTTCTGTATCATATCAGATCACAATGCCTTAAAGCTAGAAATTAACAAGAGACTCATCAAGGACTCCACAAGCTCCTTGACACTAAATAATACAACATACAATGCAAAGCCAATAGATTACCCAAAGAAGGGGAGAAAATATTTGCAGGTTATCCAACTGGCAGAGGCCTAATCTCTAGAATCTACAAAGAACTCAAAAACCTAAACAGTAAGAAGTCAAACACCCCACTCACAAAATGGTGCAAGGAGCTGAACAGGCAGTTCACAGAGGAAGAAATACAAATGGCAAACACACACTTAAGAAAATGTTCATCATCCCTAATCATCAGAGAAATGCAAATTAAAACAACTATGACATCCCACCTTACCCAATAAGGATAGCAAACATTAAAAAATCAAATGAAAATAAATGCTGGCGAGGATGTGGAGAAGCAGGAACACTTATTCACTGTTGGTGGGAATGTAGGATGGTACAACCACTTTGGAAAGCAATATGGAGACTCCTGAAAAAGCTGACTATAGAAATACCAGCAGACTCAGTCATTCCCTTACTGGGCATCTACCCTAAAACCTTCAAACCACAGGCCAGAGAGATTTGCTCAACCATGTTTGTAGCAGCTCAATTCGTAATAGCTAAGAGCTGGAACCAACCCAGATGTCCATCACTAGAAGAATGGATAACTAAGATGTGGTATATCTACACAATGGAATTCTATACAGCAGTAAGAAAAAAATGACACAATGAAATTTGAGGAAAAATGGTTGAACCTGGAACAGATCATTCTCAGTGAACTTACCCAATCACAGAAAAAAAAATCGCCATAAAGTCTCACTCATCTACAGCACCTAACCTGAATCTAACCAAAATACCTTACATATCCAGCAAACATCTTGTGGACTAAACAATACAGTTTTAAACAATAAATGGGCCATGGAAGAAATCAATAAAAAAAATTGTAACATTCCTAGAATTGAATTATCATGAAAACACAACCTATCAAAACTTATGGGACACAATGAAAATAGCCCTAAGTGGAAAATTTATGGAGCTAAATATCTACAGTACAGAAACAGAGTGATCCAAAATTAATAACCTAAATTTTCACCTACATGTACTAGAAAAACAAGAAGAATACAACCAAAAGAGCTCCAGGCAGAAATTAATAATCAAGATTAGAGCAGAAATTAATGAATTGGAAACTTAAAGAAAAAACAATTTAAAAAATGATGAAACACAGAACTGCTTCTCTGATAAAAGAAATAATATTGACAAACAACTGGCCAATTTAATCATGCAAAAAAAGAAGCCTCAAATTAACAAAAACAAAAATGAAAAAGTTGAGATCACTAAAGACATCAATGAAATTGGAAGACTCATCGGCTCATACTTCCAAAATCCCTACTCCACAAATTTGGATAATCCAGAAGAAATTCATAAATTTCTAGACACATCTCAGCTACCAAATCTAAACTCAAAGCAGATTAATCTCCTAAACAAGCCTATCACATACATGAAGAATGAAAAAGTAACCAAAAACCTCCCCATCCAGAATGGATGGCTTCTCAGCCAAATTCTATCAACCCTTCATTGAAGAAGTGAAACCAACTTTTCTGAAACTGTTTCACATAATTAGAGACCAGAGAATCCTTCCAATTCCTTTTTCAAAGCTACCATCACCCAATACCAAAACCAAACAGAGTTGCAACACAAAGTAAAAACCAAACCTTCCTCCCTGATGAACTTAGATTCAAAAATCATGAAAGAAATCCTTGCAAAGTGAATTCACCAACACATCTAAAGCATCATCAACCTTAAGCAAGGCTTCATCCCAGGGAAGCAGGGATGGTTCAACATAAGAAAATCAGCCAATGTAATACACCACATGAATAAACGTCACATAAGAACTACATGAGCATCTCAATTGATGGGTATAAGACCTTTTACAAAATGCAATACCACGTCATGATCAAACACTGGAAAACATAGGCATAGAAGGTTTATGTCTCAACACAATAAAGGTTATCTATAAAGTACCCAAAGCCCAAATAATATTTGATGAGGAAAGACTCAAGGAGTTCTCACTGAGATGGGAAGAGTACAGGAGTGACCACTGTCACCAATGCTCTTAAACACAGTAGTAGAAGTACAAGCTCAAGCAACAGGAGAGGATAAAGGAATAAAAGGGACTCAAATTTGAAAGGAAGAAGTCTAATTATCCCTATTTGGAGATGACATGATCCTTCACATAAGTGACCCAAAGGTCTCCATCTTCAAAATTTTAAAAGTGAATAACTCCTTCAGTAAAGTGACAGGATTCAAAATCAATGCACATAATCAGTAGCTTTTCTATATGCAAAGGACAAATATACAGAGAAAGAAATCAGTGAGGCTTTCCCATTTTCAATAACCACAACAAAAAATTAAATACCTTGGCATAACACTAACTAAGGATATAAAAAACCTATAAAATGAAAACATTACGAAAAACTTCAAGAATGAAATTGAGGACTTGAGAAGATGGGAAGACTTTCCATGCTGCTGGATAGGTAGAATTAATATTATCAAAACGGCAATTCTACTAAAAGCAATATACATATTTAATGCTATGCCAATAAAAATATGACATCATTCTTCACAGAGATAGAAAACAATGATCTCAAAATTCATATGGAATGGCAGCAAGCCTCAGATATCCAAACATATCCTCAGGGAAAAACAAATACCTCTGGAGGTATCACTGTACCTGATCTAAAGCTATATCACAAAAGCATCATACCCAAAGCAGTATGGTACTGGAATAAAACCAGAAAAATAGACCAATGGAACAGAATTTAAGACCCGGACTTTAGGACAAACAACTACAGATGCTTGATTTATAACAAAGGTGCCAATAATATAGGCTGGAAAAAGACAACATCTTCAGAAATTGGTGTTGAAATTAGACCCATTCATTTTTCCATAGACAAAAATCAAGTCCAAATGGATTAAAGACCTCAATATAAGACCTAAAACACTCCAGCTACTGGAAGAAAGAATAGGAAGCACATTCCATGATATAGGACTGGGCAAAGACTTCCTGAACAAAATCCCAATAGCCAAGGAAATTAAGCAAGCACTAAACCAATAGGCTTTCCTGTAGCTAAAAAAGCTTTTGCATAGACAAACATACCATAAGTAGAGTCAATACCTACTGAATGAATTACCTACTTAATGAGAGAAAATCTTTGCTATATCACTGGGAGAAGCCCTATTATCTTGAATCTACAAAGAACTAAAAGAAGCTAAGTAATAAAAAAAAATCAAACAACCCACTTCAAAATTGGGGCAGAGAACTGAATAGGGCATTATCAGTGGAAGAATTACAAATGGCTAAGACACACTTTAGAAAATGTTCAACATACCTAACCATTAAGGAAATGCAAGTTAAAACAATTATGAGATTCTGTTATCCCAGTAAGGATAACAAACATTAAAAAAAAAATGAAAAATCAAATACTTGTGAGGATGTGGAGAAACAGGAACTTTCATTCAATGTTGGTAGGAATGTAAGCTCATACAACTACTATGGAAATCAATGTGAAAGAGCCTCCTGGAAAGGATGAGTACATATTTATCAACAGACCCTGTTATTTCCTTACTGTGCATTTACATCTCAGTTCAGAGATATTTGCTCAACCATGTTTATAGCTGCTCAACTCATAATAGCTAAGATCAGGAATCAACACTGGTCCCAAATTATTGGATGAATGGATGTCCAAAATGGTTTGTATCTATACAATGATATTCTATCCTGCACTAAGAAAAAGGGACACAATGAAATTTGTAGGAAAATCGTCAAACTTATTACAGATCATACTAAGTGAACTCACACAATCACAGAAAGACAATTGACACATGGTCTCATTCATGTGTTTCCTAACATGGTTCATCCTGAGTTGTTGACATACCTTAAGGGCATCTCAAAGCTTGGACAATAAAGAGGATAGGGCTTGGGGGAAGGGGAAGAGTGGAGGGGGGACACAAAACTAAACCCAAATTGAGCTAGTATCATAGATATCTATATGATGGATGTTGGATAGAAGGATTGAAACTTCAATAGGGAGCACCTGAATCAAAGTGCACTGGGGAAGGTGCAATGAAGCCTAACCTTAAGTTTCTCCTGTTTCTCTTCTTTTTCTGTCTTTATTCATTTTTTTTTTCCTTTCTCTTGGCACTGGCCTATAATTCCCATACCAGGATATGGTTAACACCCACAATGAGCTGTTGATCAGAGTGACCTACAAGGTCTCCCAAAACAAACAAGACAGACATCTGTCAGAGCACTTTGTTACCCACCAGAGGTTAATGGTATATATAATTTTATTTTATTTTCAATTTTTTATTAACAACTTCCATGACTATAAAAAATATTCTATGGTAATACCCTCCCTCCCCACACTTATGACTTTGAAACTCCATTCTCCACTGTATACGCTCCCACTTCAATCAGTCTCTCTTTTATTTTTTTTTTAATTTTTTTTTGTTCATTATTTATTTATTTATTTGAGAACGACAGACATAGAGAGAAAGACAGATAGAGGGAGAGAGAGAGAATGGGCGCGCCAGGGCTTCCAGCCTCTGCAAAGGAACTCCAGACGCGTGCGCCCCCTTGTGCATCTGGCTAAGTGGGACCTGGGGAACCGAGCCTCGAACCGGGCTCCTTAGGCTTCACAGGCAAGCGCTTAACCGCTAAGCCATCTCTCCAGCCCAGTCTCTCTTTTATTTTTATGTCATGATCTTTTCCTCCTATTATGATGGTCTTGTGTAGGTAGTGTCAGGCACTGTGAGGATATGGAAATCCAGGCCATTTTGTGTCTGGGGGGAGCACATTGTAAGGAGTCCTGCCCTTCCTTTGGCTCTAACATTCTTTCTGCCACCTCTTCCATAATAGACCCTGAGCCTTGGAAGCTGTGATAGAGATATTGCAGTACTGAGCACTCCTGTCACTTCTTCCCAGCACCATGATACCTTTTGAGTTATCCCAAGGTCACTGCCATCTGAAAAGAGAAGATTCTCAACCAAAAGTGAGAGTAGCATTAATATAAGTGTATGAGCATTAAGACAAGTGCTTATTGGGCAGTTTCATAAGCATAGTATATACATTTAGCCAAACAGAAGCAGATGTTACACCCCTAGAACTCATGACTATCCCTGTTTTAGGTTTTCAGTATCAGGGATGTATTCCCTCCCATGGAGTGGGCCTCCAGTCCAATTAAAGGGAAGTTGGTTTTCATCATGACAGACTTGCCAGTATTTCACCCATTGGCTCATTTAGCTTAGTTGGTCAAATATCAGGCTTTCAATGTCCACTGTTGAGTATCTTCACTGGTGATTTTTCTCTCCCACATTGAACTCTATGCAGCATGGCTTCTTTCTGTGTTCTGTCAGCTGGTATACATGGAGGAGGTTATCATCTCAGTTCCAGCAGGATTTCTCAGTGGCCTTACAGCCCAAGTATATGGAGTTTTCAGCAATAGGGTGTTACCATCTATTCCTGGTGGGAAACCAAAGGGCCTCAGCAATGGCCTATATATATATATATATATTCTTTTTGTTGGGGGGGGTGCATCACAGACCTCCCTGGCTAACAACCCACTGGAAGGTATCCCATCCCTGGAACTGAAAATTTTCTAGCAACAATCTACGTCTCCTGAGTGTCCCATTGTCCAGAAAAGTAGGCTTCCATGTGATTTATTTATATCCTCTTAGATTTTGATTAGCCCTCCCTTACCTTTCTTTTACTCAATCTCTTCCACTGACCTCACTCTGGGCCTTCTCTCCTTTTCATTAATCTATTGTTCTACTTACATATATACCATACCATCCTATTACATACCCCCTCCCTTCATTTCTTTTCCCTATACATCTCATTTCTAGCTTACTGTTCTTTGCTACTGAGTTTTCTTCGTACCCACAGAGAAGTCCAATCATTTGTAGCTAGAATCCACATAGGAGAGAGAACGTGTAACACTTGGCTTTCTGGGCCTGCGTTACCTCATGAAAAATTTCTCCCACAACTCTATGACTTCCAATAATTATAGGTTCAATGAGACAGCAAAACAATAACCAATCTGAATTCTTCAAAACACTCATGAAATTAAATGAAATTTGGCAATAACTAGGTTTAAGAAGGAGTCTTTGATGGAAATTTAAAACCTGACTTCAGAATTCTTGTGAGTTTCATTGCCAACACATAATAAATGGTTAGTGTGGGAATCTTTAAATTGATCTCATAGCAATTCCAAAAGCTTAAGAGAAGGGAAAAAATTTAAAGTTAAGAAAATCCAAGCTTATTCAAAAGTAGCAATACTTATACAAATGCAATTGCTGGGATAATGAGTATCTGAGAGTGAAAAAGTAAATAAATAAAACGGAAATGCATGACATTTATGGTAGAGAATATGACACATTTGGATGGATATCAGATGCATATCTCATTGTAATGCATCCTATGGAATTTAGTACTAGCTAATAATAAAATGATATGTTGGTATTCTTTTTAAGCAATATAAACACAAACTGCTCTTCCTTTCAAACACTACTAATACATAGAAGGCAAAAACTTTGCTGCAGTGGCCAAAAAGGTCTCAGTGAAGCTTAAATGATAAATTCGATGGCATATTTTAATGAGCTTTGGGAGTTCTTTGTCATTACAATCAGAATTTGACATTTCCAAGAGTGAATCTGTATATCTGATAACAAAACAAATGCCTAGAAATAGAGAATCAAATATAGTAATAGGATGTGAAAATATACACTGAGAACATTTTAAAATCTTTACCTAAAAAAATACAAACAGGTGAAAATAGGCTTGGTCATATTAGGTATAATAGGACAAAGAAATAATTAGCCCTTCAAAAATCAAAAGAATGGTAATAAATCAGACCCAACAGGCTTCATGTTGGTAAAAGCTGAGAGTGAAAACTTCAATGCCTATCAAAAACATAAAATTAGAAGCTTATTTTTTCTTCCATTGATATCTTCTTAAAAATAGAATTTGTTGGGCTTAGCGGTTAAGCGCTTGCCTGTGAAGCCTAAGGACCCTGGTTGAGGCTTGGCTCCCCAGGTCCCACATTAGCCAGATGCACAAGGGGGCGCACGCATCTGGAGTTCCTTTGCAGAGGCTGGAAGCCCTGGCGCGCCCATTCTTTCTCTCTCCCTCTATCTGTCTTTCTCTCTGTGTCTGTCGCTCTCAAATAAATAAATAAATAAATAAATAAATAAATTTTTTTAAAAAAAGACCCTGGCCCCCATATTTAGTGCTCTTTGTGGCAGAATGGTCTTTAAAAAAAAAATAGAATTTTTTGAGTGCGTGGTGGTGCATATTTTTAATTCCAGCACTCAGGAGGCAGAGGTAGGAGAATCTCCAAGAGTTCGAGGCCACCCTGAGACTACATAGTGAATTCCAGGTCAACCTGAGCTAGAGTAAGACCCTACCTCGAAAACAAAAACAAAACAAAACAAAACAAAACAGAAAAAAAAAAAAAAAAACCGAATTTGTATAATCCCAGCACTCGGGAGGAGGTAGAGGTAGAAGGATTGCAATGAGTTCAAGGCCATCCTGAGACTATATAGTGAATTCCAGGTCAGCTTGGGCTGGAGTGAAACCCTACCTCAAAAAAACAAAACAAAACAAAACAAAACAAAAAAAAAACAAAAAAAGAATTTGTTCTCATACAGAATTTAAGTTTCATTTTATAAATCTTGGTCTGTATACTGTGTATTAGGAATTTTATATGAAATTATAACTTACCTTAGAGTTCCTGAAATAATCAAATGCAAACCTCCTAGAAGGCAATATTCCTGATATAAGTTATATAGGCTTAAACTGAGAATGCCTGAGAACTAAGCAAATATAAATTAAATTACAAAAACATGCACCATAAATGAATGGGAGGATAATTTTTTAAAAATGGTCAGTCAAAAAACCCTGTGAAAGGATGATTAATATATTGCTGTTAAGTCCATAGCTATAATACATTTATAAATATAAGCAGACACTTTATATAAGATATGGAATAATTCTGCGAATAGTGTTGTGGAATCTTTGAGAATCACAGAGTATTTTCACATACTTTTCAAAATTAAGATTAAAATTTTAGTAGTAGAAGTAAACATCAAGGTGTTTGACATGAGTGATTTCTAAAATTTGATCGTGTGCAGAAGCATGTTTTTCTGAAGTTTATTATGCAAATTTTATAAAATATTATAGAAAGCATTTTAGTTTGGCAAGAATTATCTCTTTGGCATTGTATTTTCTTTCATAACTGCCTTCAACTAATTAAACTCAAAAACTTTCATAAAGTATAAAGTATTGTAAGGATATTCAGATAAAAGAAAATAGAGATGATAAGACCATATATATATATATTTCCTTGGCAAACAATTTTTTGAAGTAGGCTATAACTTTTGTCAACTCATTCAGGCAAGTATATGTTTCATATGTTATAAATTATTTACCACTGATGTAAATTAACACAAAGGATATTGTCCTATTTTTCTTTCAAATTCCACATTCTGACTTTATATTCTCTTAACCTTTTCTTTCCTTAAATAATTCTTTTTTTTTCTCTAAAATAATTAACATATTCTCACTCTTCTTCCTTCCCTTTCCCACTTTTATCTGTCCCACTTCCACTGAACAAAGTTCAATGAGCCATTGTTCTAAGTAAATCACACAAATACTGATCATAAACTACAATTAATGAATTTAAAGGAAAAAAGAAAACTTACTAGTGTCATGGTCAAACTGTCTCAGTGGGTAGTGTTGCTGTGTAACATGAGAGATTGCAGAGTTGATCCATGTCACCAAAAATTAATTAATACTAAATGAAAATAAACAACTTTTCACTATTTTCCCTCCAAACTGACTGCCTTGTAACTTGCCAATATTCAGTAAAAGTACACTAATTTGTGCCATATTTACTGAGGTGTGTGCTTAAAATTCTTAGTTCAGTTTTCTTCTTTCCAATCAGTGCCAAAATCTGCTCCACACTTCTGTTTTAACTACTAGATTCAAAGTACTTTAAATAATATGAAAACATATGGATTAGCTCAAGAAGTCTTATACTGAATTTTAAGGTTGCTTAGATTTTTTTTTTTTATTATCACAATATTATCAGAGTTCCAGTTCATGTTCAAAAATTGGTTTACACCAAGAATGAAGATAATGCTCATTGCACACCCGCAGGTGTGTGGCCCAGCGTATGTGGAAGTTTATGCACATCAGGATGTCCCTTCATACCTTGAATAACAATGGAATCTTCTAACAGGCTAATATAAACCTAGCACTAAGTTCTTTCTCATCTATGGAGTACTTATACAAGTTACTTCAGTAGAATATTGCTTACAAGTGTAGACGAACAATTTTATGCAAGAAGTTCATACCATAACTTAATTGTTGTTGTTATGCTTTAATTTATTAAATAAACTGCCATTTTTAAAATTTTTCTTCTTGTACATGATTAACATTTTTCTCTAAACTCAGATCAAAAACTTGCAATAATAATATTAACTTTTCTCTCCATTTGAGTTTCGCAGGAAACAAACTTTGAGATAGAATATAAAAATTTTCTTGGTATTTATCTGTGGAAAGACAAGAAACAAACAAAAAAAAACAAATTAAAAAACTGGATTATGCACAGAAAAAAATAATAGTCAAGATAACCTTATTGTGATGCCAGAGCTCAATGTACTCAGAGAGGACTTTGGACAAGTGGATATATCTCCAAACCCTTGTGCTGAACAGTGATAACATGCTTCTTTGGAGAAGGGAATGAACCTTGGACCACAGAATTGAAAGTAGAGGGCTAACTGCTTATACCATTCTAAACCAGTGAAACAAAAAATCCCCTCATTCATGAAGAAAATGTGAAGCACACAATATATTTTAAAACTGTGTTCAACCACACTATTCCATCATCAGTCTACCTAATAGATACCTGATTAAACAAAAGTTGCATAACCCTTGGATATTTATGCTTAGTCTCTGTTTTAAGTCAGTAGTTGAATATGTTTTAGAAATATCACTTTATCACTTACATTTATGAGTATTGATTATATTCTAAGAAATATAGTCCTTACCTTTTATTGGGACTGAGTTGGAGCCCTCCTCCCTGCTATCTACCTGGCACAGAGCTGAAAAATGAGTTTCTGCTTGGGAAGAAAGTGTACTATCAGTCTAAACAAGCAGTGTAGCCTGCAACCTGCACACCAAGGCAGCCAGATAAGATGTGCCCACTAGTGCAATAGTGGAACATGGACTATGATGGCAACCAACTGCTGTCTGATTGGATCTGGAATCTACTCCATGGGAGAAATCATGCTTGATAGGGATAACCAAGTCAAAAGCCTATGGCTTATAAGGTTATGGGCCATAGAAGAGAAGCTAAATGTGTACATTCTGCCAATTAAATTGCCCTCCAAAAATTATGTTTATGCTCATTAAGTAAGTTGTTCACAGTTTTGTTTTGAGAAGCTTCACTTTACAGTTGTAGATAACTACCAGGAGACCCGAGATTCATCAAGGTGATGAGAGGAAATGATAATCAATTGCTGAGCACTAGATGTGACCTTTCTATCATACTTTCCAGCACTCATGGAGCGTTTCAGAGGAGGCAGTGGAAAAAAATATTAGTTCTGCTCTCACTGCTGACAAGAGAAGCTATTCTTTAGAAATGACAGTGAAACTGAGGAACCTCAAAACTCATCAAATTGCTGAATATAAGAGCCTGTTGACAGCACAATACTAAATGAGACTTCTCTAAGAACTTATGTTATTTACAAATCTTTGTGTGTTCCTGGCATCCCTAAAATAGTGTTTTGAAATAGTTATATTTAATGTATATAAGCATATGTGTAAGTAAATTGATAATAAAGCACAAATTCAATGTGTGTTTAATTTAAATGTTTTGTTATGTGATTTAAGCTAATTGCTTCACCCCTTTGCAAAAAACTCAGACTCAATAATCTTATAATGCTTTCAAATAGCTAATTAGTTAGAGAGGCATAGTGTATTCTTATTTCTGACTCTCATTCCCCTGTCTCTGACTCTTATTAAAATTTCCTATGTGGGGTACAGTGGCATTAGATAAAATTACCAAGGATGTGAATGGAGGAATAGAGTTCTATTAAATTATCAGTATTATTTAGTTCTCATCAACATTAGTGACTTATCTTCTTCAGGACTGTGTGCAGAAATCTAAATAAAATAATGAAGGTATTAAAAATCCTAATAACATTCTTAAAACTTTTCCATGATAGCAAGCTCTATTAACCTATTGAGATAGGTTAAATTTACTTGCTTTAAACAATCTGTCATTTTAAGAACTTTAATATATCTGATTTGGAAGGACTTATCCTTATAAATTTTACTTCTTAGCATTAAAAACCTGTATTTATAATCAGTCATTTTGGATACATAATATTATATCACTTTGACTATAGTGAATAATATATATATATTAATATAATTATATATTTTTAAAACAATAAAATTCACTATATTATCTGTTAAAATGATTAGTATAAAAACCAACTAACTTTATTATGTTTCATTTACATAAAACATTATTATGTAATACATACAAGATTCTATAATATGTAAATGCATCAATTACTGCATAAGTATCTTTTATTACCTTCTTTATTACATATATGTTTTAAAATATTAACATTTTGAATATTCATGGAATGTTTTTACTTTGAAAAATGTTAACAAATATCACTTTAATTCATATAACCAATAGAAAATATATGTTAGACAAAATGTCATTAGTAATGGTGTGCTCACACTTTAGCCACTCATTTATAATTTACAAAAGAATTAAGTAGGTTATAACGACTTTTACCATACAGTAACTTATGGAAAAAATTTCAAGTAGAATAGATGAAAGAATCTGTATTATTTTTATTACTATCTAAGGTTTTAAGTTTAGATAACATGTACTTTGTAGGTTTCTTGAATATGTATTAAATGAGAACTAAGGGAGTATAGCAAAAGGGGCTATAGCCATAATAAAATCCCATATCAAAGTACACATTGAATTCAATATCCTCTGCTTTGAAAAGAATTCTATTCAACCCTGCTGTGTGGGACACAGCTGGATGAGGGATGTATGTATTCACCAAAGGGCCATATAAATATGTAGTAAACTATAAATGATAAATTCCACTTTATTGGACTTTTTACCAATTTTTTTATATTAAGATAATAACATTCCTATCTTATTATCCTATGAAAGTAAAATTCCAATAAGACAAAAGCATGCAACAGACATATAACATTGAAAGTGAATATTATAAAATTTAATAGAATAAAAATAAATAATGTTATGACAATAGTTCTTGAGCAGTATATGAACTTGGGACTATCTCAGATCCCTAGAAGAACAGATATAATATTCATCTAAATTCACTCTCCATATTTGTCTCAGCAAACAGTTGTAGAGAAAGTTAATGTCATTGGCTCTTTACTTATCAATGCACTGTCTTTTTTGAGGTTAAAATATTTGTTGTCTAAGTAGATACCATGAAAGTTCAGAAGAGAGGGTAAGTATTATATAATTCTGCTTCTCTGAATATATACATAACCCAAGGTAGCCTTAGGTGACTTTTTATTCATTTTACCTCAGCTTGCATTTAAATAACTTATTTGAATTAACTTTAAAATATTGTGGCTGCAGATATGGCTTAGTTGTTTAAGATGCATACCTGTGAAACTTTAGGACCCAGGTTCAATTCTCCCGGTCCTACATAAGCCAGATTCACATGGTGGCACATGTTATCTGGAGTTAGTTTGTAGTGTCTAAAGGCCCTGGCATGCCCATTCTCACTCCCCTCTCTCTCTCTGTCTCTAATAAATAAATAAAAAAACAAAAAATCAATTACTTACTTGATTTATTCACCTCTGATAGTCAACTCTTGTAATGCCATAGAAAATGTGGAAGAAGACAAATTAGAGTCATGAAAATTGTAGAAAGTGTAAGGAAAATAAAACACAGTTATGAAATTTAAAAATAAAACAAGTATGTCAAGGAGTCTAGCAGGTGTGAGTTAAAAGAACAGCTCATGGTAAAGCAGAGTGTAATGATGTTATTTGAAAGAAATGAGAGAAAAAGACATATAAAACCAATTACAATCAGTACCTATTTTGTACCAGGGGCTATATGATGTCACAAACATGATCCTTACCCAGATCTATGCTTTCAAATAGTTTAGATGTCTTTGTATGTGCATTCGAATGCAATGTGCATATGCATGTGCATGCATGTATATGTGTGTGTGCGTCTCTGTGTGTGTGCATGTGTGTGCATGTAAAAACCAATGATCAACTTTGTCAGTCTTCTTCAATAACTCCCCAACTTATATTAATGACATTATATCTCTCACTGAACCCAGAGCTCACCAATTTAGCTAGCAATTTAGCAGGCTCCAGACATCCTCCTTTCTCTCTCTTCCCAGTGTTAGGCTTATAGGCATGTGCACCATTCCTGAGTTTATGTAAGTGGTTGGGATCCCAACACAAATCCTACAGTCTGTAAAGAGCTATTCAATTGTAACCAAACATCTAAAAGCACAAAACAATGAGTTGATGAAATCAGTTTTGTGTTACTAAATAGCCATTCTTAAATATTTGTGTATATCTAACATCTATCTATCTATCATCTAGTTCCTTTATCTTGTGTGTGGTATTATTTGTATGTGTGTGGTGTTGCCGGGCTCCCCCGGCAGGTAGTGCTGGGGGAGGACCATGCCTGCTAGTTCCTCCCAAGGGATTGAGGAGGAGGATGGGTGTCCACCGCCAGGAACAAAACCACAGAGCTGGGAGTCTTGTCAAAGCAGGAACTCACTTGATTGTTACCGGCAGGTGTTTATATAATGTTGAGAATGAAAGTGGGGATTTTAGGATGGGGTGAGATGTAAGGACCAATAGCATACGGCAACCTCTGAGATGATTGGTTCTAACTCTAACTTCCTGTGTGGAAGTAGCAGGCCAGAGACCATTTGGCCTCTGCTGAGTCATAGCTGGCTGGAGGGAGTTCGCCAAACTGTAGCTAGGCTCAGGAAGTTCCACTAGGCCTCATGTCCGGGCCTCTCAAGGCCCAACATGGTGTATGCGTATCTATTCGCCCTGGCAGAGCCTCATACTTGTCAGTAGTGGCTGGAGTGGAATGTCAGGTGTTCCACTGCTCTTCTTGCCTATTCTTAGTTGTTATTTGAGCCAGAGTCTGTTTAAGATCTAACATCTTGCTTTTTTTTTCTCATGAACTATGGTGGTACTCAGCTTTCTGTTTCCTTTTGGGAATAGGGTTCCAGATCCACATGAGAATGTCAAACTATATATGTGGGTCTTGAGGTTTAAACTCAAGCAGTCTCCTTGGCCTCTTTAAGCCATCATGATTGCGTATGAAGTGCTTCTAATCATTGAAGAATCTCTCCAACTCCCAACACATCAACATTTAAAACTGTATTTTTTTTTTTTGGTTGTCCAAGATATAATTTTCATTATGTTGATGCACCGAACTTAGAAAATATCAGATTTAAAAGAATAAATAGCCTTGTCTCAAAACAGCAGATTGTTTGAGGAGGAATGATAGCCAGGTACAATATCATAAATCCTTCTGAGAACACACAGGTCCAAGCAGAGAGAGAGAAGCACAAGCCAAAAGCCAAAAGCCACACAGCACACTTTACGAACTCCAGCTAGGCACACTTTGCATATCTTTAAATTGAAATCTGAAACCCACCACCACACCTTAAGATCCACCCAGAGACACTGCCTCTATCCAGGTAGCTATAGATGCAAACTACAAACAATAAATAACTGAATATATTGGGGATCATCTATTCAAACTACCACATTAGCTAATAAAATTAATAAATTCTACTCAAAATTGAATTTGTACATTTTGTTTTGAGTTGCTTTTTTTAAAAAAAAAATAGTTGTGTTTATTTATTAGCAAGCAGAAAGATACAGAGAGAAGAAAGTCAGAGATAATGGGAATTCCAGCATGGGCCACTCTGAGCATCTGGTTTCATGTAGGTGCTGGGGAACTGAACTTGGGTTGTTACCCTTTGCAGGCAAGTGCCTTAACCATGCCTTAACAGGCTACCCATTGCTCCAGCCCTTGACTTGCTTTTTATATTGTTTATATATTGAAAATAAATCATAATAAGATAGTATGCTACCTGATGTATTTCTCTGTGGATGTGACAAAATATGGACAAAATCATCTTCAGGAAAGAAGGGTCTAATTTTTATGTATATCTCAAGGGAGATATTCCATGATGACAAGACAGCCATGGTGGTAGGAACTTGAAGTGGCTGTCCATTTTATAAGAACTCTCAGGAAGGAGGGAAGAGTGCAATGGCAGGGTTCAGATTACTGTCATATTTTTATTCATTCAAGGACCCCAGTCCTTGGGTTACTGTCATCCACAGTTAGAGTACTTCTTCACAACCCAATTAATACCATCTCAAAACTTTCATTGCAACCTTGTTATTTACAAATTTAAGGTTGCTCACATTCTATTCTTGCCAAATTTTACTCATTTTTTCATATTTTTCTCTGATATTGCCAATGTTAAATCTGAATAGGAGTATTGGCAGCAGCTGTACAGAGACTGAATAAATCCTGGATTGACATTCCTTGACCAAAAATATTGGTCCCTCACTTATTTAAGATCTTAGGACATGGTTAGAACAAAGGCAGATTTGATGACAGAATGTAAATTAAATTACCTCTAGCCCAGGTCTTGATAGAGACCTTGACGCCTCATAAGCAGCCTGGACTATACTGCCCACATTTCTCTCAACATTTTTATCTTCTGAACTCCCACCACAATGAAAAATTAGGCTTTGCTCATATCACTCAAAGTTTCATAGTTTTGCACAATACACACATAAACCAATTGGAAAGGACTAAGAAACGGATGGTCATGGTAAAGTTTATTCCAGCAAAGGCACAACTCCTTTGAAACAGTTTTCTGTATTAACCACGTTGCTAGTCATTGGGACAAAGTTTATGATGAAAACAGCTTAAAGACGGAAGTGTTGTTATGGCCCTCAGTTTAAGGGAGTAGTTCACGTTACGAATGTACACAGGAGCTTGAGGTGGCTGATGGCATTGCATCTACAGTCAGAACACAGAGGAACATTAATGCTTGTGCTCAAACCACTTTCTGCTTTTGATTCATTCCAGGGCCTCAGTAAATGGAGTGGAGGGTTGAGTCTTCCCTACTCAGGATACAAAATCTTACAATTTCCTCATATCCAGGGCATAATTTGTCTCCTAAGTGACCCTAGGTTCTGTCAAGTTGACAATTAAATTAGCATTCATATCTTCCTATAAAGTTAGGTCATACTTTATCACAAGACAATAAATATATGTAGTTTTCTTGTTTGTTTTTTAAACATGTTCACATTTGTTCTACACTTAGTTTGAAGAAAATATGGACTGATATCTGCACTATAGACCTCCCTAACCAAAATGATTCTCTTGCAATGTAGGGAATAGTTCTCGGATTAGAATAATAGTCACAGATAATTTGACCTCAAAGAAGTTCTAGTAAGAATATAGAAAATATGCAAGTGATAGGAGTATAACATCTTATAAATAGTTACCAAAATAATGGGAACAAATGATGTACTGTCTGAATTACTAGTGAAGGTTTACATCCCATTTGTATTGTATCTCCACATCTTGCTCATTCTCAGTTCAGCCTTCACTAAGGGATTCCAAGTTGCCCATCAGTAACATGTCTGAAGTGCTTTTGTCAAGTTTGAATAAGTGCATACAACTGTAAATTATTTTAAAATAAATTGTAGATAACAGTTGTAAAATAAGACAAGTACTTATCATCTTAGTTCTAAATAAAAGAAGTGGATAATAAAAATATTAACCATAATAATAACTATTAGGCACTAGGGTGGATAGTATATACAGGGGCCTAAAATAAACTAAATATTTGCAATTTTAAAAGTGTGGTTTGGGCTGGAGGTATGGCTTAGAAGTTAAGGGATTTGCCTGAAAAGCCAAAAGACTCAGGTTCGATTCGCCAGGACCCACATTAGCCAGATACACAAGGTGAGGAATGCATCTGGAGTTTGTTTACAGTGGATAGGGGCCCTGGCACACCCATTCTCTCTCCCTCTTTCTCTCTATGAAACAAATAAACAAAAATAAAATAAATAAACAATGTGAGAGTTAACGGCTCTCTGGTTGACTAGGAGATCTACTCATTATAAAGGAAGTCATATCAGGGATCATGAACCAGATCAGAATCATATAGAGACAAAGATTATGCTCTTCAATGTTAAGCTTTCACTAATATTTGGCTAAGAAGGGGGCCACAGACATCAAATGCTCCCTAAGACAATAACTTATGCCGTTTAAATTATGCTGACTTCACTCTCGCTTGGAGAATCTGTTCTTTTTCAGAAGGCAGTGAGACCCGAGAAGATAAAGTACTCCTCACACTTCAGCCAAGCCACAGCTGAAACCACAGAGAAATTGGGGAGACAAGTAAGAGAGCTGCTTCCATAGTGAGCCTGATAATTAGCACCAATGTGAATGAGACAGACCCTGAGGCTATTCCATACCTACCAAAGCAGAGATCCAGAGGCTCCTAAGAGCTCATTACTGAAGTAGACTTAAAACTCATAAACAATGGCTCCAAGAATTTTGCAGAACCTGGAGGTGGAAAAAGTTTAAGAGCCACAGATTGAGACATCATGCCAAGAGGCATTGCCTCCCCTCCCCCCAAAAAAAGTAAGTGACTGTTGTTCCCACAACACATAACTCACAACCCCCTAATGAATACCTGAAACACCACTGAGGAGGGTCCCCAGCAGAATGGGGGCAGGGATAAGAGAAACAGGGTACCAACACATGATGTCTCCATACAAAACATGTTAAGAAAAATAGATAAATGAACAGAAAAAAACTCAATTTTTCAAAGGGGAAGGACTATCTCAACAGAAGGAAAAGCAAGTATAAACACCTTGAGGTTAAAACATTCAGGTGTTCCAGTGTGATTTTACCATATTCAATGAGGTTTGGATTGACAAGGGATGAGGTTAGAACAGTTAGATCAGTAAATCATTATAATGGGAAATATTGAGAGTCAAGGAAAGAAATGCCAGCTTAATACTTAGGACCATGAAAGAGAGCATGTGACAGATGAACCACAAAATGGAATGGATATTTACAAAGACTGACTACTCTCAGGGCAGACACTGATACTCCTTGCTGTCCTTTGGGCCAAGGGCATTAGCATCAACTAAGAGCTTGTTCAAAATGCAGATAGTGTTTTTTTTTGTTTTTTTTTTTTCAATCTCATTGCTGTCCTTCTGTACCAAAATCTGCATTTAAAAAAAATGTCCATTTGGGGCTGCAGAAATGGCTTAGTGGTTAAGGAGCTTGCTTGTAAAGCCTAAAGACCCATATTTTGGATATTCAATACCCAAATAAACAGATGCATAAGGTGGTGCATGCATCTGGAGTTCATTTGAGAGGCTAGAGGCCATGGCACACACATTATCTCTCTTGCTTCCTTTCTTTCTTCCTCTTTATCTTGTTCTTTCTCAAGCAAATAAATAAAAATAAATATTTTAGGGCAGTAAAGATGTCTAAATGGTGAATACACTTTCCTGTGAAGCCAAAGAACCCACATTCTGTTCTGCAGTACCCATATAATCCAGATGTACAAGGTGACCCTTGCATATGGAGGTTGTATTCAGTGGATGAAGGCCCTGGTCCTCCAATTCTCTCATTTTCTCTTGCTCCCCCCACCCTTTTCTTCCTCTCTTTGCCTCTCCACATAAATAAATATTTTAAATGTCCATATCTATATTTTTGTGCATTACAGTGTAAAAGGGACTGATTCAAGCATTCTTCTTTGAGCTCTTCAATTCTGTGCCACTGTAAGTTAATCAGAGACTCCATCTGCTCGATGGGTACTACCTGTGGTTGCCTTCACTGCCTCATCACATACAGCACCACTGTCTTATTTATTTCTAGTCCTTTCAGTAGGTTTCATCTTCAGCTTAGCTTTAAAGTAACTACGTCAACAAGAATTCAGTGGAAGTTGCTGTTCTGAATATTTGCTCAAATTATGGCTTCTGATAGAATTCAAGAGCAAGCAATTATGCCTCAGAAATATAATAGTAATTACCTGGTGTTTCATATCTGAAGTTTTCATGAGCTGTGTCAACCATAGTCTATTGTTTAAAAATGTTCAAATTATTTCCTTTTTTCACAAAACCTTTTACTGCTATTTGTTGTCATTAATGATACTACATTAGAATTAAGAAATGTTTTTCTAATTGTAAGTTTGATATTTGCCTCTCTATTTACTCTGCATCTATTTATAGTGTTGTATTTATGCAATGTTACATACATGTTCTTTTATTTGTTTTTGTATTTTTTTAATTATTTATTTTTTAATTTAATTTAATTTAAGTTTTTCTCAATTTTTTTAAACATTTTCCATGATTATAAAAATATCCCATGGTAATACCCTCCCTCCTCCCCTTTTCCTCTTTGAAGTTTCATTCTCCATCATATCCCCACCCCATCTCAATAAGTTTCTCTTTTATTTGGATGTCATGATCTTTCCCTTCTCTTATGATGGTCTTGTGTAGGTAGTGTCAGGTACTATGAGGTCTTGGATATTCAGGCCATTTTATGTCTGGAGGGAGCACATTTTAAGGAGTCCTACCCTTCCTTTGGTTCTTGCATTCTATCCGCCACCTCTTCTGCATTAGACTCTGAACCTTGGAAGGCGTGATCGAGATGTTACTCGGTACTCTAGTCACTTCTTTCCAGCATCATGATACCTTCTGAGTTGTCCCAAGGTTACTGCCATCTAAAAAGAAAAGATTCGTTACCCAAAGTGAGAGTAGCATTAATATAAAGGTATGAATATTAAGAGAAGTGCTCTCTGGGCAGTTTGATAAGCATAGTATATACACTTATCCAGACATCAGCAGATGTTACACCCCTAGGGCTCATGACTACCCCTGTTTTAAGTTTTCAGTATCAGGAATGTATTCCCTCCCTTGGAGAGGGCCTCCAGTCCAATTGGAGGGCAGTTGGTTTCCACCATGACAGACGCACCACTATTGCACCCTTTGGCTCATTTGGTCTGGCGGGCCAATTATAATGCTTGCAGTGTCCACTGTTGAGCATCTTCACTGGTGGTATCTCTTTCTCCCTTTGAACTGCATGTAAAATGGCTTCTTCCATCTTTCTGTCAGCTGGCCTACATGGAGGAGGTTATCAGCTCAGTTCCAGCAGGATTTCTCAGTGGCCTTGTAGCCCAAGTATGTGGAGTCTTCAGCAATAGGGTTTTACCATCTATTCCTGGTGGGAAACCAAGGGCCTTGGCAATGGCCTATAATGTTTTGGAGGCATCAGGGACTTCCCTGGCCAACAACTCATTGGAAGGTATCCCATCCCTGGCACTGAAAGTTTTCTAGCAATGATCTATGGCTACTGAGTGTTCCATTGTCCAAAACTGGAGGATTCCATATGATTTATTTATATCCTCTTAGATTTTGATTAGTCCTTCCTCCACCTTTCCTTTTCTCAAACTCCTCTCCTAACCTCACTTTGGGCCTTTTCACTTCCATTAATCTATTCTTCTACTTACATATATACAATACCAACCTATTAAATACCTTCCTCCCTTCCTTTCTCTTCCCTTTGTATCTCTTTTTTAGCTTACTGGCCTCTGCTACTGAATTTTTTCCTTCTCACACAGCAGCCCAATCATCTGTAGCTAGGATCCACACATGAGAGAGAACATGTGGCACTTGGCTTTCTGGGCCTGGGTAACCTCACTTAGTATAATCCTTTCCAGATCCATCAATTTTTCTGCAAATTTCATAACTTCATCTTTCTTTATCTCTGAGTAGAACTCCATTATATAAATGTGCCATATCTTCATTATCCACTACTCAGTTGTGGGACATCTAGGCTGGTTCCATTTCCCAGGTATTATAAATTAAGCAGCAATAAACATGATTGAGCACCTACTTCTAAGGAAATGAGATGAGTCCTTAGGTTATATGCCTAGGAGTGCTATAGCTGGGTCATATGGTAGATCAATCTTTAGCTGTTTTAGGAACCTCCACACTGATTTCCACAATGGCTGGATCAGATTGTATTCTCACTAACAGTGTAGAAGGGGTTCCTCTTTTTCCACATCCCAACCAGCATTTATGATCACTTGTTTTCATGATTGTAGCCAATCTGACAGGAGTGAGATGGGATCTCAATGTAGTTTTAATCTGCATTTTCCTGATGACTAGGGATGTAGAACATTTTCTTAGATGCTTATATGCCATCCATATTTGTGTTTGTATTTTTCTTCACCATCTTACTTCTGTGAAGAAGACAAAATATCTTCTCCTTATATGCAGGAAACAGTCTGAATGCTAACAGATAGGCACCAGTGCTCCTAGAAGCCAAGATTTATGGATATTCCATATTTTTCTGTGACAGACATAATCTCACTGACACCGGTATGAGACAACATCACTGTGAGAATGTGACAAGATGAGAATAAAACAAGATTGCTGCATGGTGAACACTGTATGGAACATTCCTCTGTCAGGAGTTACTGCTGCTACTTTACCAACTGCAGCTAGTCTTGCTCTGAAGTTCTGTTCTCATGAATAGAAAAAAAAAAAAAAAGACACATACTCAAGAGTAGAACTACTGCTTTTTCCTAATGGCACACAGTCCTGTGTGACCCACAATTTTCATGCACTTAAAAAAATATGAAAAAGGCTAAATATAATGACAGGGTTATTCTAATATCCTTTTTCTAAGATTTCCATTGTTTCATCATGTACCTTTTCTATTTCTTTCATTAGTAACTGAGCCACTGGTGTGTATACAGTTGTCTGTTCTTGGTGGATTTTGAGAGAATAGAATTGACAAGAACATTTTCTTAAAAGAGACACTAAAACATAATTTTGCTTTTTAAAACTAAAGAAATTAATTGAACTGGGATTTGTTTCTTCTCATCAGAAATTATTTTGACTGCATACTTCTAGTCATTCATGAGAACCTCAGTAGTCAGAGGACAGTATAACCTTCCAAACTTGGCCTCATGTTTCTGGTATTGGCAAATCATATCGACCTTTCCAAAAGAATGAAAGTACTGCTTTGATGTTCCATGAGTACTTATTGAAGTTTCTTGTCTCTGCGTGCCCCTCAGGAAACTTAAAGGAACAAATGGCTCACTTGAAAAGATTTCCCTTGTTCATTGTAATGAATTTTTAGCACTAAAGTTGTTATAAGCAAGAGGTCAGGAGAGAGATGCTGAAAAGTCACAGAGAATGGAGGAGCCAAAATTATTCTTAAAATAACCAGTGATTCTGATGACAAACAGGCTGCATTGAAAACACACCAAAAGAATGTGAGTCAGGAGATGCTTCATGTGCCAGTGATAGAAAGTCAGTAATTTCGTAGGTGGTCAATATATATGTGTGTGTGTTTGTGTGTGTGTGTGTGTGTGTGTGTGTGTGTGTACATGTTTATATAATTAAAATAAATTTAAACATTCTTGGATAATTGCTTTATTATTTTATATTTTTGTTTGATGATTTTTTCATTAGTTTTGTACACAGTGTATACAGTCATGTTGGTACCATTGTTAACTTCCTCCTTGTCCTCCCCCTCTGCAGGGACCCTCCTCATTGGGTAATTCATTTATTAAAAATGACTCCCCATGTGGCACTTCAGGGTAGCAATAGTTAGAAAATACTTGAATGTATTTTGAAGAATGTGAAATGGCATTTGTTAAGTAAGAATTTTCAAATAAAAGGTTATATGTTGTAATACTTATGTGATTCCTGGTATTAATTTCCACTGTTTTTATTTACCTGTCATTTTGTTTTTGTTACTGGGGAGCATACTGCACGGGTAAGGACACCACCACTGAGCTCTATCAGCAGCCCATAAACTGTCTGCACATGACATTTATTGTTCCTCATATTAAATGCATAGGATAGTGCTCAACATGAAAGTACTAAGAAGATGCTTTAGCTTAGTGATATATTATCTACTGCTGACTTCCTAATTGAATGTTTCAATGGATGATCCCTTCTATTTAGGGGGATTTAATTTCATCCCGTCAGAGATTAATTAGCATGACTGCTGACATAAATCTCTAAGGAAGCAACATTTCTGTAAATCAGAATGTTTATGTAATGGTACATTGTGGTAAATGAGTATAATCACCATATTTGGAAAATAGTGAAAAGCAAAGAGATTTTCAAATCAATAATGGCTTATGCATTTCTTAATGAATTAAAACTTTTTAAAAATTTTTTTAGGTTTTCGAGGTAGGGTTTCTCTCTAGGCCAGGCTGACCTGTAATCTCAGGGTGGCCTTGAACTCTTGGCAATCCTCCTACCTCTGCCTCCCGAGTGCTGGGATTAAAGGCGTGTGCCACCATGCCCAGCTTTAAAATTTTTAATACATATTAATTTTGACTTTAGTCATTTGTTTTAAGGGCTCCAAAACTTGACATTATGGTATATTATTATTTTTGCTTAAATAAATTATCATGATGTTTCTTAACCTATTTTATATGTTAGTATTTACATGTTCAAAGAATGCTGTTTTTAGATAGTGGTCTTGTATACTCAGTTGTTAGGTCTGAATATCCTTTACAAAATTCATGACAGAATTTGTTATTATATCAGTATTAAGACATGGGACATTTGGGCTGGATAGATACCTTCAGGTACCTTGCTGCAAAGCCAAAGGACCTAGGTGTAATCCCCCAAAGCCCATATAAAGCCAGATGTACAAGGTGGCATAGATATGGAGGGTTTGTAGTGGAGGAAGGCCCTGGTACACACATTTTCTCTGTGTGTTTCTCTCTCTCTTTCTCTTTCCTTGCAAATGAATAAAAAAAATTAGAAAGCAGATGTGGGACTTTTAAGAATGGATTAGGTCTTGAATTCTCCAACTTTACAAATGAATTAATGTGATATAATGGGAGTGAATTAGTTATTACAATAATTATTCCTTGATAGAAACATAAGATTAAAGAAAGTTTTCTGTCCATCACTTCTTGATCTCTAAAATTTTAATGTAGCAAGAAGACTCCAATTTTAGAGCCAGTCACCAGCACCTTCTGTTTATATTTGTGGGTATAGTATTCTCTTGCAACAGCCAGAATGGCAATACAGCTGCAACAAAGTTATGTTTTTGAACTAATAAAATAATTGAAATATGCTGAACTACTCATATCCAATTTGTCACTATCACTTTTTCTGTAACCTTCATTTAGACATTGTAAATTTTTTAGGGAAGAGGAACTATGTTATTAAGCCCTTAGGGATTGTAGTCTTTTAGAATAATTTATCATTCAGAGCAGCACTAGTGTAAGGGAGGGAAGATTCCATCTGATAACTGATGGTTACGTTGAAATCAGAGTGACGGTTATCAGTTGGCAGATGAATTTCACAATACTAAGGGAGGAAAATAAGATTTTCATTAAAGGAAACTGTGAAGGTATGCATTTTGGAGAAAACTTATCACATTATAAAATGCTAGAAGAACTATTCTTATGAAGAGACTGGAATAATGTAAAAAGAAATGTTGAGGGCTGGAGAGATGGCTTAGCGGTTAAGCGCTTGCCTGTGAAGCCTAAGGACCCCGGTTCGAGGCTCGGTTCCCCAGGTCCCACGTTAGCCAGATGCACAAGGGGGTGCACGCGTCTGGAGTTCGTTTGCAGAGGCTGGAAGCCCTGGCATGCCCATTTTCTCTCTCTCCCTCTATCTGTCTTTCTCTCTGTGTCTGTCGCTCACAAATAAAAATAAATTAAAAAAAATTGTTGAGAAAGATCGAAGGAAATGAGGTCAAGGCAGTACTATCAGCTAAACTGATTTCTACATCTGTATGTTTCATTATACTTGATGGTCTTGAAAGTTGGTATGGATATAGGAACAGCTACCTGTACTTGAACAAAACAAGATCTAGCATGATACATTCTCATGAAGAAATTATGATGAAAGGAATGAGTATAAAAAGTCATTTTTTTAAGTTATATATAGGAGAACTGTTGAATTTACCTTTGATTTCCATTGCAGGTGAAAAAAAAAAATACTTGATGGCAAGAAAGAGTCTATTTTTGGTTACACTCTCCAGGACAGGCAACATACTGGCAGGAGAAAGCATGGCTTGAATAGAGACTAGACACCCTGCCTTGCCACTGCAGGTGGAAAATAGCAGCAAAATTGAGTTAGCTGCATTCTGGAAAGGGGGAGGTAGCTATAAGCATTCCTAAGCCCACCTCTAGCAACACACCACTTCCAGCAACTCCACCTCCAAAAGTGTTGCCATCTCAAGAACAGGCTTTCAAAACACTCTAGTGTATGAGGAGTATCTGGGTCAAAACCACCACATTCTGCCTTTTGTTCTCATAAACTCACCACTATCTCATGATGAAAAATGCATTCATTAAAACTTTAAACCTTCCCATAGCTATGTGTGTTTATTTTTAACATTCCCAACACTACTTAAAGAGTCCAAATAGGGGTTGGAGACATGGCTTAGCAGTTCAGGCACTTGCCTTCAAAGCCTAGGGATCCATGTTCAACTCTCCAGATCCCACCTAAGTCAGATTGGCAAAGGTGAGGCAACCACAAGGTCGCACATGCCCACTAGGTTGCACAGACTTCTGGGGTCCTATTGCAGTGGCTGAAGCCCTGGTATACGAACTGTCTCTCTCTCTGTCTCTCTCTCTCTCTCTCCCTCCTTTCCTCCCTCTCTCTTTCTATCTCTGTCTCTGTAACTGTCTGACTAAATAAAAAATAAATAATTAAAAAAGAATATTAAAAAGTCCAAATAGCTCATCTGATACTCAAAAATGGAAATATAGGTAATATATACATAATGGCATGTGCACACACACACACACACACACACACACACACACACACACAAATTCTCACTGCAAAAGAAGAAAAGAAGGCATTAAAAGGAAAAATCCATCCTGAGCCAGCAGCTCTCTTTAGCAGCCATTACTTAATCCTGAAGTTTCCAAACTCCTGAGATATTCTCTGCAATGCATAGTTTATCCATGTGATTGCCTTTGAGGGCCTTTGTGCAGAAACTACAACATCAGGCTTCACATTGCCCAGTGACCATTTAAAAAATCCTCAACAACCTCATAGGAAATACCTGCAACTCCACTGAGTAGGGTCCCCAATGGAATGGAGGTAGGGATGAGGGAAAAGAGGGTTCCAGCACATGATGTATCCATATGAAATATGTTGTTAATAATAATAAATGTATAATAATAAATACATAATAATAAAAATAAAATATAAAGAGATTTTTGAAAAATCCTCAAAAATAAAATCATCCATTGATTCTTTCCAGCATTTATTATGTACTTTCATATTACTATGTGACCTGACAATTTTTTTCATCCAGGAGAGATTAATGATGACTTTGAAGAGCATGAAAATATCTTTAGTATTTTTCTTCCTGTCCCAACTCATAACGCTGGCCCAATCACAATAGTGTTAATCTCTCAAAAAAATTTGAAGCTGAACATGGCTGTGTCTCTAGCCTGAGCCTTTCATTTCTTTCTGTGTCATATCCTTCTGACCTTACAAGTCAATAACTTCTAATACTCAGGACATTGACAGAACAGATCTAGATTCTCACACAAACATTCTCTAGCCCAGACTTGAGGAAGCTATCGTTCTGCTTATAATCCAAGCCTCACAATCCATAGTTATTTCTGCACTTAGGTATTTCAACTTTCTCCAGAATGGTTCATCATATTCTGTGAGGCATCTCTTCATCTGAAGTTTCATATCCTTCCAAATTCCTCCCAAAAATCAGTTTCAAAAGACAGAAATTCATACTGTTGAGTTTCTAGCAGAAGCAAAGCCAGTTCTCTGGTGACAATTGTCTATTACAGTTATACTCATATTGCTGGGATGACACACCTGTCCAAAAGCAGCTGATGGAAGGAGGGGGTTTGTTTGGGCTTATGGTCTCATGGAGAAGCTTCGTGATGCAGGAGAAAGAAGTGCATGAATTGAGACTGAACATCATGCCTTGCCACAGCAGTGGGCACATAGCAGCAGAATAAGAAAGCTGAGCTTTTTATGTTTAAGCTTGTTTATGTGGTGTATTACATTGACAGATTTTCGTATGTTGAACCACCCTTGTGTTCCTGGGATAAATCCCACTTGGTCAAGGTGGATAATGCTTTTGATGTGTTGTTGGATTCGGTTTACGAGAATTTTGTTGAGGATCTTTGCGTCTATGTTCATTAGGGAAATAGGCCGATAGTTTTCTCTTCTTGTGGCATCTCTGCCTGGTTTTGGGATTAGGGTGATACTAGCTTCATAGAAGGAGTTGGGTAGTTTTCCCTGTTCTTCAATTGTGTGGCACAGTTTTAGGAAGATTGGTTTGAGTTCTTCCATGAAGGTTTGATAAAATTCGGCTGGGAATCCATCTGGTCCTGGACTCTTCTTTTTTGGGAGGTACCATCCACAATGAGCTTTTGATCAGAGAAACCTACAAGGTTTCCCAAAACAATGACAGACTTCTGTCAGAGTACTTGATGACCAACCAAAGGCCAGTGGTAAGACCCTGTTGCTGAAGACTCCATAGGCAGCTGACGCGAAAATGGAATGACATGGCTGGAAGCCAGGAGAGAGTCAGTCCCCAGACAGTCAGCGTGTCTAGTGCCAGAAGGTGCTACATAGGCGACTGGGGGAAATGACCAAGATCTGTCCAAGCAACACATTGTTTAACCTAATTAGCAACAAATAACCGGATGTGATGCCCACACAAGTGCAATAGTGGTACACAGCCATGGTGAGGAATCAATTGCTCTTGATTTGGCTAACTGACCCAGTCAGTGGTACTAGACCCTTAGCTGGAGCTGGGAAACAAGTCAGAACCATACCCAAACACAAGCCCACTCTACAATATCAAGCTACCATCAATCACGGGGTATAAGAGGGCCTACACCTATCAAACTGTGCATCAAAAAAGTAAGTGTTATCTCAATTTTCTGGATACTAACTTACTCTCCGTTGGAGAATCTGCTTCTCTTTTCCAGATAGATGCAGATCCTAAGAAGAGAGCTGCCCCAACATACCTCAAAAGGGGCCCAACTGAAACTAAGGACAACTGGCGAAATAAGCAAGGGTGATGTTTTCCTGTGAACCAGATGCCAGCACAAAGGGGAAGGAGATCAACACAGAGAAAAATCAACTCCTACCAAAGCAGAGAGCCAAAGCCTCAGAGGCCCCCAACACCTCAGCACTGAAGCAGACCAAAAATGAACCCAACATGGCTCAGGGAAATCTTGTGGAAGAGGGGGTGGAAAGAATGTCAGAGTTACATGTTGGGTCATGATTTGCAGAGACATTTATCATACTAATAACTGGGGGCTAACTCCACAATGCACGACCCATTTTCATTAATAAGGAGGGTCTAATGGGAGGGGGTAGATCACAGATGAGCCTAAATAATGGTACCAAACTGCCTGTATTCACTGAAAAGAAAACTAATAAATTAAATTAAAAAAAAAAGAAACTCTAATCAGTAACTTGATAATTTACTATGAATTTAATAAATATATTTTATCCATGTCACAAAAAGAAAGCTGAGCTTGGGCAAAGAGGAGCTGTGAATTATAACCCTAAACTGAGTCTCAGACACACACCACTGCCAGCAACTCCATCTCCAAAATTTGCCACCAACTAGGGAACAAGAATTCAAAACAAATGAATTTATGAGGAGTATGTGATTCAAACCACTAAAGCTTGGTATGGTGCTACACACATCTAATACCATTCTACAGCAGGCTGGGACAAGAGAATCACACGTTTGTGTCCATCCTGGACTACCTAGTGAGATCAAGTATGACCTATGTTATGTGGAAGGGCCATGTCTCAAACAAACAAACAAAAAAAGCTGACATAACCTCAACAAGTCAGTCAGGTTAATGATTTTATACATTTTGTCAAATATTTCCTTTTAAAAATAAATCCCCATTTTTATCATGTGATCATAAACACAGAATAACATTTTTTTTTTGTGTGTGTCAGGATTGCAGTTATAGTGATAACTTTTTTGATGGTGGATAAGAGAAACAATGTAGAGGGACACATTTTTCTCCTGGAGATTCAGTTTGTGACTCTAGACTGTTTTTTGTTTTTGTTTTTTTTTTTTTGTTTGTTTGTTTTGAGGTAGGATTTCACTCTAGGTCAGGTTGACTGAAATTCACTATATAGTAACAGGATGACCTCAAACTGCATAACAATCCTCCTACCTCCGCCTCCCAAGTTCTAGGATTAAAGGTGTGCACCCCTGCTAACTCTTGATTTATACTGTGAAAATCAATCCATTTTCTCATGGCTTTTCTTTTTGCTTATGTCATATGTGTTGTGGTGTGTATGTGTGTGTGTGTGTGTGTGTGTTTGTATGGTCCATTAAGCATGTTTATATTCAGACACCTGGCAGGTATTTGGACAACAGAGGAGAATATCAGGTATGCTCCCTATACTTTGATGCATTTCTTTGCAACAGAGTCTCTCTATGAACCTGAAGTTGTGTTTTTGCCCATTTTCCTGGTTCTTCTATCTCTGTTCTTCACAGGACTGAGGTCACAGATGTAGTGGTCATGCCTTGTTGTTTAGTGAATTCTGAGGAATGAAAGTCAGCCTTAGGGCATGATCGTTGTGGCAAGTGCTCTTGCCAACTGATCCATCTTGCAGCCCTCTGAGTTCTTTTTAATGTAGTGGCAGGATAGAGATAGAAGATAAAAGCCTTAAATTGTCTCTTTCTAAACTGACTCAGTATTCATGACCCCAGTGTCTTTAAGATGCCTGAGGAATTTGGGGATTCTATAACTTTGAACAAAGTGCTCAACAGAACAATTGACTCAAGTTTATTCATTATATTTTGGAATAAGAGATTTACTTTTACCTCCACATGGTTTCACACCATCAAGTACTATATCAAAGGTAACTGAAAAAGATTTTTACCCTACATGTAGTTTTTAAGTGTTCCAGAAGAAATGAACATTGAGACCAGTCTATAAACCCCCCTCTTGAATGTGTTAACAATGATGTTTGAAGCCTGAAATACTAAATTATGTAGTATTATATTTTTATTTAAGTTTTGTGCATGAATACTATGTGTGGTATAATGTGCATGGTGTTTACAAGTAAGGCTGTGTGCTGAGGTGATGACCTGTTTGTGTGCTCCTCACATGAGTTATAGACAGGCATGCCTATGCCCAGTTACTTACCTCTGTTTTGGAGAGTCAAGTCTAGGTGTGAATTAGGCCCCCTGAGGCCCTCATTCTTGTGCAGGAAATGCACTTAAAATATGAGCCATCTTTCCAGCCCTAGTGTTCTTATTTTAAAATAATTCATTAAATTGATTTTTCTATAATTACAAAGAATAGGTGAAGGATTACAAATATGATAATATTGATGATACTGGATGTTATGGTCAGATTAAAGAATATATGGAGAGAGTTGGAGAACAGTTTTGGCAACACTGCTAGTTCTAGTTCAGACAGTGTTACATAGAGACTAAAACTTTATTTCTAAAAACCACACAAAAGATTATGCAAAGAAAAATATTATAAAAAGTAATATACTTTATTATTTTCTTGATTGTCTATATAAATAATTCAATTTTTGACTTTTGAATATAGCAGCCCATTGCTGATAAATACTATTTTATTTTCTAGATAAACTATGTATTTTCAGATCAATTCATCCATTTTCACATATTTTTGAATATAACCTATAGTAAGTTATTTTAACAATGAATTGCAGTAAGAATTAACTATTAATGTTTTAAATAATCTGAATTCCTAACTAAAGGAAAATTATGCAATTGTTTCAAAATTCTTGATATCCACATAAGTTTTGAACTTGCCTTCTTTGTCCTCTACGAAATTTACAAGTGTAGAGTTGTTCAATGAATTTTCAGTACACTGTTATTAGTCTGTTGCATAAAGACTTGGTCTAGGCTATGCACATTACTGAGATTCATCAGGGACATTTAAAGGTATACATGCCATATGTGGTGGTGTACACATCTTTAACCCCAGAACTTGGGAGGCAAAGGTAGGAGGACTGCCATGAGTTTGAAGCCACTTTGTAAACTATACAGAGAAAATTTAAAAAATCTTGTTTATATTAAAATATTTATGATTGAAAATTGAAAACCAGAAAGGACCAGAGTAGAAGGAAAGAAAATCTTTAAAAGGTCATAAGACTGGAATCCCATTATCATAATTATTCTGAAAAAGGATCTGATTTTTTAAATTAACTTTATATTTTTATGTAGTAATGCATATAAATAATGTATATGCATTTAGCCAAAGAGAATGAAAATTGGCCTAATGTGGCCTATGTACATAGTATAACTAACCTTGCTGTATAAAGAAACTGCAACAATCTATGGCTATATGTTCATAACTAAGTGATACAGAAAATGGGAGGCTCACTGCCAATATATCAATGTAGTCCACTGTGGTAGTTTGGATGTATGTCCTTCATAAACTCACGTATATTATTGAGCTTCTAACATGGATTTCCAGCTGTCTGGCTGGAGGAGGTGTTACTGGGGGCAGATCCTGGGGTCCATCCCTAAGGTGTGCTTGGGGATTGATCTGATTTCCACCTCCAAGGTATGCAAGCTCTATGAGTTGGCTTGGGTTCTGGCTGCTTTCTGTCCGCTTGTGTTTGTTGGTTTTGGTTGTCACTGACTGGTTATTTCCCTTTTCTTGTATATATGGATACATCTTCTTCCAACCTTGATGGAACTTCCCCTTGGAGTTGTAAGCTTGAAATACATCCCTTCCTCCCCTAAGGTATGTCTTGTTTGGATGTTCTTCCCAGAAACATAGAGCTGTCTACAACACCAATGCTGATAATTTTGGATGTGCCAGGATTGTTTAATTAGTTGAACAAATTAAATCCACAGACCAGAGGGTAAGGTTCAGAAAGATTTTATTATAGCTTGGAGTTTTAGGAGGGAGAGTTTTAAGGAAAGGGAGCTTAAGACCTAAACATAACAGAAGGAGGCAAGACAGAGAGATGGTTTGAGAAGCACACCTGGAGACTTTGTTTGTTTGATGATATCCATGCCCAGCTGGTTTAGCCAATTAGTTTCAATGTCAGATGTATGGAGTTAGGATTTCTAGAATAGAGCAATCTTCCCAGAAATCATAATTCTCTAGGAAGATCCTTCTTAGAAGAAAGTGGAAGGATAACCTAAGGGGGTAGAGATAAGGAAAGGTCAGACCTATTTGATGTTTCTGACCTGAAGTAAAATGGAATGACCCAGCTTTTTCCCTACAGGACAAAGACAATTCCCATGTTTAACCTAAAGAGAGCTTTCTACTTTGATGTCCTCTCACCCAAGGCTGCCTAGATAATATGTCCTACATTTTCTGGTGGTAGCCTTCTTACCTCTCTGGGCAAGAGATCCCCATTGCTTTACTCTCTTATGTTCTGAGCTTAAGCACCCTTCTCTTAAAGCTCTCTCTCCTAAAACTCTAAGCTATAATAAAATCTTTCTGATGATTACCCTCTGGTCTGTGGATTTCACTCATCAAATTAATCAAGCAAGAATCCAGGGACATGCCAAATTATTGATATATTAGCAAGGAACCCCCAAAGTCCTGTGTTACAGCCACTGCATCTTTGCCAATTAAAATATATAAAGTGTTAAAACATGTTCATGTAAGGTAAAATCCAAGTACAGTCTTTTCAGCCTGTTTCTGTATGTCACTTTAGTTTCTCTTCCTTTGATAACTTTCACATATGGTATGCAGGAGCATTCTAAATATTTTTTTTCTTGTTCGATTGGCTAATTATAGAATTGGAATCAAAGTCAATTTGAATCTGCATAGCAACATTTGTTGTAATTGTTCTTGTATAAATATAGAGTCTTGGACAATTTTCTGAAATAAATGTCTAGAAATATAAGCAAACTGGAAATCAGATGGCCAACTGAGCTGAAGGACAAATATAAAATGGCTAAAGAGAGTGTGCTGATATACCTGTATCAGTAAAAGAACTACCTGGATATACCTGTATGCAGTAAAAAAGAGCACATCTTGACTGTGAGTTATATCAGTATGAGTGGCATTCACTTATAGGATGGAGATAATTCTTTATAAAAAAGAGTCAGCACATTTTCCTACTGTTTGAAGATCAGGTGGGAAATTTTGATTTAAATGTTATTGCAGATTACTTTGCTTCCACTTCCACTTCTTCTCTCATCCATGTGCCAGAATTAGTCAGACACATGCCTTGCTTCTCAACATGAGTCTCATTACATCCTAGTCACTACTTGTGGTGGTTTAATTCAGGTGTCCCCATAAACTTAGGTGTTCTGAATTCTAGGTTCCCAGCTGACAGAAATTTGGGAATTAATGCCTCCAAGAGGCAGCATATTGTTGGGGGTGGTCTTATGGATGATATAGCCAGCCCATCTCCCTTGCTAGTGTTTGGCTCACTCTGCCTATAGTTATTGTCTACCTTATGTTGGCCAGAGCATGATGTTCACCCTCTGCTCATGCCATTGTTTCCCCGCCATTGTGGAGCATCCCCTCGAGTCTGTAAGCCAAAATAAACCTTTTTTTATTCCCCAAATATGCTCTTGGTTGGGTGATTTCTGCCAGCAAAGTGAATTGGACTACAACAGTAATAATGGTAACAAGGAGTGGTGTCATTTGCTGCTAGACACCTAACTGTGTAGCTATGGCCTTTTGAATCTAATTTTTGAAAGGATGTGGAAGGATTTGAAACCATGGCTTGCAATGCTGTAAGTACAGCTGGATGGACGATTCTGGTCAGAATTTCAATACCGGAATGCAGTAAGAACTGTGGACTGTGAGGTTTGGTTTATGAGGGTGAGAAAGAGATTTCCTTGGACTGGGCTTGAGGCAGTTTGCATGAGTGATTGGCTATGGCCATGTCTTGAGAAGTTGTGTAGGTTTGCATTGCATAGTAAAGGACTGGTGTGAGGAAAGGGATATGGCACAGAAATAAAATGAAATCTTTGGGTGAACTGCTGCCCATTCAGCTGCAATTGAAAGATTACAATCTTTGAGATTGGGCCAGCAAACCTGCACTGGGACAATAGCAAGAATGCAGACATTTTTTGTGGAATCTGAGTGCTCAAAGAATGTCCTGTTCTTCAAATTCTGCTTTATTTCCCCCTGGAATAACAAAGTGGCATCCTACCTGATATTGTGGAGTATAACAAATGCAGAAAAGAGAGGGTCATTGAGTTTGCAACACAGTCTTTTGTTTGGAAATGTCCATGGGCAGTGTGAAGAAGGCTTGCTGGTTGCCTGCATGGAAACCCCATGGAGCCATGGGGATCAGCTGTGGATTGCAGTGGAGACCCGGTGGAGATGCAGGGACTATGAGATGGCTGCAAAGGAAAGCTGTCTGCCCTGATGAAGCTTTCCAGGACTATATCCTAGCTGGAGGTGCAAAATTAGAACTCCAGAGACTTGTTGCTGGTTACTATTATCGGACTTGTAGATTTGTCACTGGCTAGAATTGTTGGACTTGGAGCTACAGAGTTCAATGTTTGCTCTGGTTGTTTTAAATCTTGTATTGATTGATTATTTCTTTGCTATGCCCAGTTCTATCTTTTGCAGTGTGAATGTCTATTCTGAGCCATTATGGGTTTTCGATTTTGTTTTTGTTTTTGGTATTATGTCTCAGTTAAAAGATCTTGGATTATGGGGATATATGAACATTACTGGAATTGATCAAAACTATGGGAACTTTTAAAGTTGTACTGAATGCATTGTATTTAATAACATGTATGGTTATCAGTTTATGGGCGCCAGGGGTGGAATGTAGTGGTTTGATTCAGGTGTCTCTTGTAAAATGAGGTGTTCTGAATGCTAGGTTCCTAACTGATGGATTTTGGCCACTGCCAGGCACAGGCTGGAACCTTCAGGAGAGGGGCCTGAGCTTCCAGGCATGGCTAAGGACCCCCAAGCTACAGAGGCCACTCACTTTCCAATCCCAGCACACCTGAACTTAGGCTCTGCCCATAGCCCTGTGACTTTTGGCCAATTGCCTAGGAAACTCCATATCAGTCAGCAGCCTTCACATAGTACTGAGACCCTAGATAACCTGACACCCCCCTGCCATTGCCTATGTGCTAGAATGAATGTCCCTATATGCTAATTAGGCATCAGAAATGAACTTGGTACTTCCAATCCTCTTAGGGTCCTCCCCTCCACCATCAGATGCTTATAAACTCATTTTCACTGACAATAAACTGAGAGAAATGTTCACTGGAACTATCTCCTTGGAGTGTTTCTCTCACTGTGCATGCACAACCTTGGTGTCTGTGGTTGCTGTGGATGCCTTCAGGGGAAACCATTGTCAGCCAGAAGAAAGAACTCAGGAACCCACAGATGGAAGTTTGGGAATTAACCCCTCCAGGAGGCAATGTATTGCTGGGGAAGGGCTTATGTGTATTATATCCAGTTCCCCCTTGCTATTGTTTGGTACACTCTCCTATTCCTTTGTCCACCCGATGTTGGCCAGGAGGTGACATCCACCCTGCTCATGCCATCTTTATCCCTGCCATCATGGAGCTTCCCCTAGCGCCTCTACGCCAAAATAAACCTCTTTTTTTTTTTTCCCCCATAAGCTGTTCTTGGTTGGATGATTTCTACCAGCAAGGCAAACCTGACTTTAACACTACTACTGCAATACACTTAGCACACAGTTCCCACATGCAAAACTTATGGAAAAGGAAAGATTTTCATAGGGCTATGCACCACAGTTAAAACCTAATGGGATAGACTAAACAACAACAATCATGGAACATTGAGGAAGGCAGGTCAGAAATAATGTAAGAGTCACAGGATGGGAAAGCTTACTGTGAGTGTTGTCACCATGCACCCAGGATCCAGCTAATGCATTTCTGACCCCGAAATGATTACAGATACCACCACTGAGGAGAGGCCTCATTACAATGGATGGCATGGGAGAGAAAAAGGAATAGGACCTTATGTGACTAAGATCTATTTGCAATGTGATCATATTATCAGTTACCCAAAAATTATTTCTTTAAAAACATGTAAAAATAGACTCCCACTTTCCCAGAGGATTATATTGAGATTCCCTGATTTCATGTAGCATGTTTGTGTGTTACATGACATTTATATAGGTTGTTTTTGTAGGAGTTAATAAGCCACATGAATTCTAATGTAGCCCGCTGTATTTGTCATATAACCCAGCTCATTCAAATTTTCCTTTCCTTCTCTGTGTTGACATTTAGCAGCAGGAATTATTAAAATATATTTGTCTCAGTATCTTCGATAGAATCTCAAGTTAAGTAGTGTTGCCTTATTAACAGATTTAGTTTTGTAGCATTATTTTCCATCCATATTATATTTTACAAATAAAACACTCTACATCAGATTGAAATCTAAAGAAAACCTCAGTACTTTAGTGTTTTCTTCACAGAGGATAACAACCATAGAACATAACATATGTACTAAGTGTCCAACGTGAGTCAGCATATAACAGAATCAATGACAAACAATATTTATTCCATCTAACTCTAAATACTTACCAAAAAGGACTGTCCAAATACTATTCCATTAGATTTGTTTAAAAAAATAATAACTCCACAGTGCTTAATGTTAGAATAGTTGTAGTAAATATTAAACAATGATTGTTAGTGTCCAACAACTTTTTGGAAATTTATTTTTGGGAATTTCATACATGTATACAATGCATTTTGATCCCAATCACACCCAATTACCCTCTCCCTTTCCCCTTCTCCTTCCATTAAAACTCTTATTTTTGGGGGGGGGGGAATTCAACATTCTCAAGTAAATGTAATTGAAAAGTAAATGTTGGGTATAATGTGTACTTGTGTAGTTTTTAGTTTCTCATTAATTCATCTATCTATTTCTTTCCCTTTACATTCTTGTCCTTAGACAAATTATTACTGTCTTGATCATTCTATTGGCCATTGATCAGCAACTTTACTATTTCAATCAAAACTCAAGAAAATAAGTAAAGCATAATCTAGGAAAATAAATTATTTTATTTTCCTCAAAATCATAATTCCTTTACATAGATAAACATAAACATAATTTAATTTAATTATTTTTATTTTCAATTGATCTCCTAGTCTTTTATGTTACTCTACTTTTGTTTTTCTTTTTTGTACATTGTATATTAAATAAAATCCCTTTTTATATAATATATATATATATGATATATATATATGTATATATATATATGTTTGAATGTTTTAATTAAGCATTCTTCTATGTGTACATGTAATTTACCAGCTGTGATTCTTTCTCTTCTAGCATTACAATCTTACAAATTTAGTGTGGGAATAGGTTATTTCAATTATTCACACTAGCACAAGTACATGTGAATCTGTATCTAATTGGAAAAAATGCTGTTGAGTTCATATAACATTTTATTTTATGTGGATGTTGTCATCATGACATACCAGAAACAGACACATTTATACTTTTCCACATTGCCAGAATTTATTGAATAACAATTAATTTTTAAGTGCATATCATTAGCTGCAATTTTTCACTAGACCTCATTTCCCTTGACAGATGGCCATTGGCAAACACAGGTTCATTTATTGTAATTATAATTGCTAATATTAACTCTTAGACCATTTCATATTACACAGTAATTATAGCTATATATCTGTTGTATTTATATTACAATATGGCTACAAAATATAATAAAGGCCACAGTAGAGTTCAAGGTGTTTAAGGCAGCCATGCTAGAGGAAGAAGAGTGGTGATGAAAATGCAAAATGAAATTCTATAAGGTTTAGATAATAAGCCTTCTTGGAGAGCTTTTGTGCGCACTTTGAATCCAAGCCTCTGCCCAATAGGACTAAGCAGTCTCAGGGATGAATTGCGCTATAGAGGCAGAAACAATTTGCAAGTCTATGGGGGCCATTGATGTGAAGTGCAGGACTGTGTCTTGACAGATGAATGGATAGAGAGACAGAAATCAGCTCAGTTAGGCAGGTCAGTGTGAGTACTAAGATGAGGTGATGGCCGCGGGACAGTAGGGAGCTCTCTGTATATATGTCTTTTGATGTACAAACCAGCAGGTCATATGAGAAGGTCAATGTGGGGGGGTGTCACAATTGTAGTGTTAAGAGTTCTCATCTTTATTGATTTAGGGTGAGGGTGTTATACCTTTCCTCAGCCTGGATTACTGAATAAGTCCTGAACCTGGTTTTATTGATATGATTTTTTGTTTGTTTGTTTGTTTGTTTGTTTGAGGGTAGAGTCTTGCTCTAGCCCAGGCTGACCTGGAATTCACTATATAATCTCAGGGTAGCTTCAAACTCACAGCAATCCTTCTGCTTCTGCCTCCCTAGTGCTGGGATTAAGGGCATGAACCACCATGCCCAGCTTGTAATATGATTTTAATATATCTTTTTACTCATGTGGTACCAAACTAATTCAGTAAGTTTGTAGGGTGGTGTGTTTTTACCTTTAGCAATGAGTTCATTATTAGTCTGTGCATCATGGCTGGGGCTGGAGTAACATAGAAAAAGAGGACACAGCCTGAGTGCAACAGTGAAAGAATGAAATTATATATGATCAGCAGATAAAGAGTAAGGGAGTGAGGGAGGAAGAGAGGCACATAGGAAAAGAAAAATGCAGGAAAGTATTGAAGAGAGACAAAAAGCATGAATGGCGTTTGTCAGATACAAATGTCATGTGTCAATGTAATGTCTAGAAGTGTGAGTTATGGAATGAGATTGGAGCATCTGCTACTTTTTCCATGTTAATTCTGAAGCTAATGCATCAACTTGGATATAACTGGTCAATAAGAAAAAGCAATAATTGTACAAAATAGTCAAATTATTTTTTATCTTGTGCTCATCAGAGAGCAACATGGTATCTGAGTTCTCAACTTATCTTTGGCTATCCAAATGTATTGAGGGTGTTTTTCAGATATTTTTTCCATAAAAATGGTTCTGAGGTATTTAGCACCTATGCTCCAAACATTTGGAAACAACTGTTTTCGTCCAAACATATTTCACAATCTATTCAGTTGACAAATCAAGTGGCAATAATTCTAATGAAAATGGAAAGGCCATTTGTATTGTGGCTACATGATAAGGACTTGATGTCCAGTCTCCCAGTGCTTCTATATCACGAGAAATAGCCTTAGTTTAAGCAGCCCTCTGTTTACTCAAAGTTAGCTGGAGTCTATGTAGTACATGTGGAGGTCAAGCAGAAAGGCAACAGATAATGCAAGCTTGAATTCCTTCAAAAACTGGACTGATGCCTAGTTGATTACATATAAGTCTAATAAAACTGAAGCTGCAAATTTCTGATTTGCATCAAACTTGTGGACTTTCATCTACATATTAGAATACTTTTATAGTCTAATGTATTTTGGTGCTGATTTTGCAAGACAAAGTAATACATATTTAACCTATTGCTCTTATCTCAAAGGTGTTAGATTTTTATGAGGCTGTTATTTTTTCCATTATGACATTGTATGATTTATATTTATCTACCTTTAGGTTCATTAGTATTTTTCTTTACTACATATATTCTGATATTAGCATAGTAAATTTTGCAGTTTAAGTAGAATATTTTTTGGTTCCAAAATTTACACATTTATAATTGTTCTCTTTCTTTTTCCTCATATGTTCCTTTTTTTTTCTTCTTTCTTGCTTATTTCCTTTCTCTGTCTCTTTCCTCCACTTATTTCTTCATTATTCATTCCCTTGCTGCCATCCTTCTTTTTCTCTACATTTACTCCTTTCTCATTTTTGTGGTACCGAGAATTGAAACCAGGTCATTGAATTTGCTAGACACATCCTGTAACAATGAGTTAGAATCCAAATTTGGTCACTTTTAGTTATTTCCAGGGCTTTTTGTTTGTTCTGTTATTATTTTTAAGGTTTTAGTTTGATTTGTTGTAAGGAAACTTTGTAAGTATATAAAAAAATTAATGTCTTTTTTTCTGCTTTCAAAATTTTTGTTAGGGCTGGAGAGATGGCATAGTGATTAAGGTGTTTGCCTGCAAAGCCAAAGAACACACGTTCAATGCCCCAGGACCTATGTAAGCCAGATGCACAATGTGGTGCACATCTCTGGAGTTTGTTTGTAATGGCTGGATGCCCTGGCACACCCATTCTTTCTTTCTCTCCTCGGCTTCTTTCTTAAATAAATAAATAAATACTAAAGTATTTTTAAATTGTTTTTTTTTTTTTTACCACTGTCAAATGAATCTCTGTATGTTCACCTTGAGGATTGGCTTTTATTTCTGTATTTCTGCCCTGTAGACTCACTTGTATATATTGTTAAGTTTACCATTTCCAGGAGTCTAGATTTTGCTTATGTTGCCTATTCCTCTCAGGAAGGTTGTTGTTTTTGATATGATAAATAATTCTCTTCATAAGATTTTCAGTTGTGATGACTTTGAAAGAGCATCTTTGGATTCCATTTATGCTGTTTTTAGCTGGTCATAATCTAATATACACATGATGACTTCAAGAATAGTCAATATTGTGGGTGGACAGGAATTGTCATCCCCATCTATATCTCCATTCTTTCCTGAATGTCCCTACTCTAATATTATTTGCTCCAAGAATATCAAGTTAAGGAAATAAATAGATTTTTCAATGACAACATGATGTGGACATAGTGCTGCTGGGTTGAAATATAAAGTTTTCCTTTATGAGTCTCTACAACTGCATTTCAATTTAATACATGAACCTGATTGGGAAGCAGTGTGATTCCTGTGACGCATCATGATTGTTATGTATCAGAAAAATTGTATTCTACTAGAAAGTAAGGTTGAGACTTCCTTGGCTTCTTAAGAGCAACATACCCTATTGGTTTGTGCTGCAATGTATTACAATGAATGGATAATAATCTCAATATTTGCAAGATACATTTATGAAATTAGAGTGTCTTAATTATATTCTGCCATTATATGCTTATACAACATGAAAGTAGAAATGATACTAAAGAGTGGAGATAGAGGTCTAAAAGGAGTTAGGAACAAATGAGAATGAGAAAGAAATAGAAAGCATGTCACAGGAAAGCAGAAGAGGTTATTTGAGATAAGGAACTGACAACTAAGAGTAAACAAACAGGGTACTGGTGAGGGCATGAAAGTTTGGCGAATAAGAAAGCAGTCTAAGGCCTTTAAGAACAAAGTATGAGAATGTAACGTAACTGGGAATTGAAGGAAGGAGGGTCATACTCTCAACCTGCCTCAAATAGATAGGGAAATGGAAGCAGGTCTGGGTAAATGATATGCATCAACAACAGAAAGACAAAAGAAGAGCACATATGAGATTTTTTTTAGTAGTTATGAAACAAAACTATCAGTGCTTTAAAGGTAAGTGGCAGCATACTTTCTTAAGACAGATTCATTTAACAACTAAATAAAGTCAACAATATAGTTTCTCCCAGATACCTTATTTGCATATTTGACAATTGATGGTATTCTATCTAACAATAGTGGAGAACATCTACTTTTTTTCCCATTACCATTTTAATCATAAAAGAAGTTTCATTTTGTTTTTCATTTTCTATATGTTGTCAACTTGTTTTCATGCATTTCTATGTCTTAATTACCCTGCTAATTTTCACATATATGTGTGTTTATGAAAATTGTCTTTAGAAAGAAATGATGCAGTTCTTTAAAGGTTTGCCTCCATAGACTCAGGCTTGACTCTTTAGTCTCCACTGGATAGAGCCTACTGGGGAAGAGGAATGTAACTAGGGGTAGATCTTGGAGTCCAGCCCTAAGGTATGTATAGTGGTGGATCTTAAGTCTAGTCCTAAGATGTGCAGAAAAACATCTTGAACTCTAGCTGTTCATGCTTTTTGGTATTTGCTGGCTGACAGTGTCTCACTGCTATGAATCTATGGACATGAACCAGATACTTCTGCAATTGATTATGTTCCCCTGGAGTATGGAAAAAACCCTTTCCTCCTATAAGCTTCTTTTGGATGGGTGTTTATCCAGCAATGCAAAGCTGTTTGTAACAGATGCCAACTGTTAACATGATTGCCCTTTTGTTAGTTCTTATACAAAGACTAACAAACTAATTTTAATTGTTTATTATTACTATTATTATTATTATTATTATTATTATTATTAGGTATGTACACATTGTGCATACAGCCATGTTGGTACAATCATTAGCCTCCTCCCTGTCCTCCCTCCTTCTCAGGACCCCTCTTCATTGGAGAATGTGGGTCATGAATTGTGGGATTAGCCATCAGTTATGGGTAAGAGGCAATGTCTCTGTGCATAATTCCCTCACAGGTTGCTCTAACAACCTTTCCCCATCCTCTTCCACAAATTTCCCTGAGCCATGTTGGCTTCATTCTAGGTCTACTTCAGTAATGAGGTCTTGTGAGCCTCTGTGTCTCTGGTTTGGTAAGAGTTGAGTGTTCTCTTTGTGTATCTCCTTCACCCTTGTGCTGATACCAGGTTCACCAAAAAAGCAACACTCTTGCTCATTTCACCAATTACTTTCTGATTTCATCTGGGGCCCTGGTGATGTGCTAAGGGCTGATCCTCTCCTCAGGATGTGCATTCATCTGAAAAATAGAAGCAAATTCTCCAATGGCCAGTAAAGTCAGCACCAGATAATAGGATAACCATTATTATTTCAGAGAAAATATATTAGGTGTAGACCAGTATTTTTGGTAGTTTAATAATGGAGAGCAGGCTTGTTTTTTGGGTATGATTCTGACTTGTTTCCCAGTGCTAGCAATGGGGTCCGTTCCACTGAGTGGATCCATTAGCCAAATCAAGGGCAGTTTCTTACTTACCATGGCAGTTTGCCACTATTTCACTTGGGTGAGCATGTCAGGTTATTTGCTGATGAGTAGCTTAGACCATGAGTTGCTTGGTCAGATGTTGGCCATTTTCTCTCAGTCACTCATGTACTGCAATCTGGCACTAGACGAGCTAATTGTGGACTATCTTCCACAGGTTACCCCATGTTCTGTACCAATAGCATATGGTGTATTTGGCAGTAGGGTCTTACCTTTAACCTTTGGTGGGTCATCAAGTAGTCTGACAGAAATTTGTTTTCTTTTGGGAAACCTTGTAGGTCCCTCTAATCAACAGATCATTGTGGATGTTAAACACATGCTAATATTGGGAGTTATAGACCAGTACCAAGTAAAAGAAGGCCAAAAAGATAGGTAATATAAAAGAGGATGAGAGAAGAGGGAGAGAGAGAAGGAGAGAAGCAGGAAAATATTAAAGTTAGTCTTCATCAGACCCTTACCTGCTCCCTGTGATTCAGGTGCTACCTTTAAGGACCTGATGAATGTTCAACCATTTAGTCTTGTCTTTTAGGATGTGGAATTTTATGGGACCATTGTCATTTGACAATTTGTGACCCCCACCCTCATACTTACCCTCCCCTCCCACCCACCTACTTTATTGTCCAGTCCTCGAGAAGCTTATTGGGTATGTCAGCATCCTGGGTAGATTCAGGTTAGGAGCTGTAGATGAATGCAACTATATGACAATTATCTTTCTATGATTGGGTGAGTTCACTGAGTATGATCTGTTCCAGGTTCGACCATGTTTCTTCAAATTTCTTTGTGTCATTTTTCCTTACTGCTATGTAGAATTACATTGTGTTGATATGCCATATCTTGGTGATAATTCATCTAATGATGGACATCTGAGTTGATTCTAGCTCTTATTTATTATGAATTGATCAGCTATAAGCATGGTTGAGCAAATCTCTCTGAACTGAGGTATGGAATTTTTAGGATAAATGCCCAGTAAGTAAATAACTGGGCCTTTTGGTAACTCTATAGTCAACCTGTTTAGGAATCTCCATATGGATTTCAATAGTGGTTGTACCATCTTGCATCCCCACCAACAGTGAATGAGGGTTCCTATTTCTTCACATTCTCACCAGCATTTATTTTCATTTGATTTTTTAATGTTTGACAAGCTTACTGGGATAATATGGAATCTCACAGTTGTTTTAATTTGCATTTCTCTGATGAGTATGAGTGATGAACATTTTATTAAGTATGTATTTGCAATTTGTATTTCTTCCTCCAAGAGAAGGCCCTGTTTAGTTCTTGGCCCCATTTTGTGAGTGGGTTATTTTATTTTTTATTGTTTATGTTTTTGGGTTCTTTGTGGATTATTGGTATTAAGACTCTGTCAGTTGTACGGCCAACAAAAATTTTCTCCCATTCTGTGGGTAATCTTTTGGGACTCCTTATGGTATGTTTGTTCATGAAAAAACTTTACAGCATCATGAGATCTTAATGGTTGAATGATTGTTTAAGTTCCTGAAGTTTTGTATAGGAAGTCTTTTCCCATTCCTGCATGATAAAAAGTCCCTCCTATTTTTCTTTTTCTGCCAGTGGTAGCAGAGATTATGGTATTATATTGATGTTTTCATCCTTTAGGACTTGATCTATATAACATCTTTTTAAATTTTTTTTATCTTTTCACAATTTTAATTAATATTTTCCATACTTATAAAAATTTCTCATGGTAATACCCTCCCCCCCCCATGCACTTTCCATTTTGAAATTACATTCTCCATCATATTACCTCCCCATCTCAATCATTCTACTTATATATATATATATATATATATATATATATATATATAATGCCAACCTATTAAGTACCCTCCTCCCTTCCTTTCCCTTCCCTTCCCTTTATATCTCTTTTTTAATTTACTGGCCTCTGCTACTAAGTACCTTCCTTCTCATGCAAAAGCCCAATCACCTGTAACTAGGATCTACATATGGGGGAGAACATGTGGCACTTGACTTCTGGGCCTGGGTAACTTAGTATAATCCTTTCCAGATCCATCCATTTTTCTGCAAATTTCATAACTTCATTTTTCTTTACCGCTGAGTAGAACTCCATTGTATAAATGTGCCACATCTTCATTATCCACTCATCAGTTGAAGGACATCTAGGCTGGTTCCTATTTCCCAGCTATTATAAATTGAGCAGCAATAAACATGGTTGAGCATGTACTTCTAAGGAAATGAGATGAGTTCCTTTGGATATATGCCTATAAGTGCTATAGCTGGGTCATATGGTAGATCAATCTTTAGGTGTTTTAGGAACCTCCACACTGATTTCCACAACGGCTGGACCAGATTGCATTCCCACCAGCAGTGTAGAAGGTTTCCTCTTTTTCCACATCCCAGCCAACATTTATGATCATTTGTTTTCATGATGGTAGCCAACCTGACAGGAGTGAGATGGAATCTCAATGTAGTTTTAATCTGGATTTGCCTGATGACTAGTGACGTAGAGCATTTTTTTAGATGTTTATATGCCCTTCATATTTCTTCCTTTGGGAATGCTCTATTTAGCTCCATAGCCCATTTTTTGATTGGCTTATTTGATTCCTTAGTATTTAACTTTTTGAGTTCTTTGTATATCCTAGATATTAATCTTCTATCAGATGTATAGCTGGCGAAGATTTTTTTCTCATTATGTAGGTTGCCTTTTTGCTTTATTCACTGTGTCCTTTGCAGTGTCCCAGAGATTTTGGTATGTTATATTCTAATTATTGTTTCACTATAATTTTTTTGATTTCCTTCTTGACTTCTTGATTGACCATTCATCATTTAGTAGTGTATTGTTTGGTTTCCATGATTTTGTGTATGTTCTATAGCCTTTCTTGCTATTGATTTGTAGTTTAATTCATTGTGGTCAGATAGAATGCAAGGAATTATTTCAATTTTCCTGAATTTGTTAAGATTTGCTTTGTGTCCTACTATATGGTCTATTTTAGAGAATGTTCCATGTGCTGCTGAAAAGAATGTATATTCTTCAGCCTTTGGATGAAATTTCCTCTATATATCTCTTAGGTCCATTCCTTCTATGACCTCATTTAGTCCAGATGACTCTGTTTATTTTTTTCTCAGGATGATCTGTCAATTGATGAGAGTGGGGTGTTAAAGTCACCTACCACCACTGTGTTTGGTGTTATCTGTGACCTTAGTTCTAATAGTGTTTGTTTGATGAATTTGGGAGCCCCTATGTTAGGTGCATATGTTTAGGACTGTAATGTCCTTCTGTTGGAGTGTGTCCTTAATCAATATAAAGTGACCTTCCTTATCTTTCTTGACTAATGTTGGACTGAAGTCTACCTTGTCAGATATTAGGATAGCAATCCCTGCTTGTCTTCTAGGCCCATTTGCTTGAAACACCGTTTTCCAACCTTTCACCCTAACATAACGTCTATCCTTTGTAGAAAGGTGAGTTTCTTGGAGACAACAAACTGTAGGATCCTGCTTTTTAACCCAGTCTGCAAACCCATTTCTTTTGGCTAGGGCATTGAGGCCATTAATACTAAGAGATATTATTGAAAGGTGTGTATTTATGTTTGCTTTTTTTTTTTTTTTTTGTGGTTCCTGTTCTACCTTTGCTCTTTTGTGTTAACTAGTATTTGAGTATTGCTTGTTTTTTCCAGGTTTCTTATATGTGTGTTTTCCCTTTTCTTCAGCATGGAGGACTCTTTCAAGTATTTTCTGTAGAGCTGGTTTTGTCTTCAAATACTCCTTTAACCTGCGTTTGTCATGGAATGTCCTTATTTCTCCATCTATTTGAATGGATAACTTTGCAGGATGAAGTAACCTTGGTTGACAGCTATTATCTTTCAGAACTTGGAATACATCACTCCATCCATCCCTTCTGGCTTTTAAAGTTTGTGTTGAAGAATCCGCTGTAATCCTGATGGGCTTGCCTTTGTAGGTAACTTGATTTTTCTTTCTAACTGCTTTCCATATATATATATATATATATATATATATATATATATATAGGTTTGTGTGTTTGGTAGTTTGATTATGATATGGCGAGGAGTGGTTCTTTCCAGGTTTTGTCTAGCTGGGGTTCTAAAGGCTTCCTATATCTGCATTGGTACCTCTTTCCCAATTTGGGGGAAGTTTTCTTCTATGATTTTGTTGAAGACACCTACTATGCCTTTGGAGTGGAATTCTTCTCCTTCTACTATTCTCTGAATTCTTATATTTAATCTTTTCATCATGTCCCAAATATCTTGAAATTCCCACTCATACTTTTCTATAAGTTTGTCTTTCTCTTTATTGGACTGTATTAGATCTGCCACCTGGTCTTCTAGCTTAGACATTCTGTCCTCTCCTTCATCCATTCTACTGGTGAGATTTTCTACAGAGTTTTTTATTTCATTAACTATGTTCTTCATTGCTAGTAATTCTGACTGGTTTTTCTTTATTATTTCTATTTCCTTATTTATGTCTTGTATCGCCTTCTTTATTTCATGAAATTAATGTCCTGCATCTGCTTTGATTCCTTTGATTTCCTCTTTGAGTTCCTCTTTGGCTCCTTTGATTTGTTTTCTGACTTCTTTGAGCATATTTGCAATCATTCTTTTGAAATCTTTTTCAGGCATTTCCTCTAGCTCGTTCTCACTGGAGGTCATTTCTGATGCATTAATGCTTTTAGGTGGATTTATATTGACTTGCTTTTTAGTGTTTCTTGTGTTATAATGTTTATATTTTTGCATTTTGGTTTAAGTTAATGCTTGGATTTTCTAGCTAGCTGGGTATTCTTAGTTGTATCAATTGATCTGATGTTATATATCTTCAGGGTAGGAGCTTAAGATGTTAGGTGTAGCTCTTAACACTCTCAGAGTATCCAGAAAAGTGTTCCTAGGGTTTGGGTTTCCTGCTATGGGAGTATTCAAGTAGGCTGAGTGGAATAAAATATAGGTAGATTCTAAAGTTTAACTAAACACTGTACACATTCAATCAAAAACAGCACTGAGTATGTATTGTACAGCAGGTATTATAACAACCAGATCCTCTATCAACAAAGAGGTTAAGATTTCAGGTCTGTTGAGGGATCCAAGTCAGCTTGTGACCAAGTGAGACCCTTCCTGGGTGCAATCCCAGTTACCTTTTTGGATGATTTTGGTCTTAGTCAAGTTGCTGGCTGGATCTTTGGGCCACGGTTCTGATTTCTGGAGCTGGGCACTGGCTTTTCCTGTGGGGCAAACCAAGCCTGGCAACTGCGGCCCTGCAGAACAGCAACCCTGCTGCTGGAACCGCTTCTGCTGCTGCTGAAGCTGCTGCTTCTGGATCTGTTGCTATTGCTGCTAAAGCTTCCATTGCTGGATCTGCCACTACTGCTGCTGCTACTGCTTCTGCTATGGCTGCCACTGCTGGATCCGCCACTGCTGCCTCTGAAGCTGTTGCTGCTTGAACCGCTGCTGCTGCCTCTGATGCTGCCGCTGCTGGATCTGCTGCCGCTGGGGCTGCTGTTGACAATGCCAGAGCTGCTGATGTTGCTGCTGGACTCTCTCCTGCTTGGGTCCCACTGTCGCCTCAAGTTGGTATGGCCAGGTTCCAGGACGACTGCTCTGTTTGCTGGAGCTGGTCACAGGTGTTGGGGGAGGGGAGGGAGCCAATGCTGCTCTAGTTCTCTCGCTGTTCCACATGCTTTTTTTACCTTGTGATCTGCTCCTCCATTTTTCACTGCCTCTCTCCCTTCATGTTTCTAGAGTTTGCAGAGAGCTCCGGTGTGAGTGGATGCTCCCTTCACCTGGCTTTTCCTGCAGCTCAAGCTGAGCCTGGCGGCTTTCTGGTGTGCTGCCGCCGCCGCAGTTGACAGACCTGCTGGGGCCACTTTTGCTGGCCTGTGAAGGCTCTGGATGCTCTGGATCTCTCCTACTTCTCCGCTGCTGTTTCAATTTCCCATACACTTCGCTTTTTAGTAAAAGTGTGTATTTTGCTGAGTTTTCGGTCTCCCCCCCGCCAGGCTGCTTTGGCATGGTACCTACATTGCCATCTTAACCGAAAGTCCTCTAGACTTGATTTTTGTACATGGCAAGATATATGGATAAAGTTTCATTTTCTTGCATATGGTTACCTAGTTTTTCCAGAACCATTTGTTGAAGGATGCTGTCTTTTTTCCAACCTATATTGTTGTGGCCTTTGTCAAATATCAAGTAGTTATGGCTACTTGAGTTGAAGTCTGAGTCCATAACTGTTCCTTTGTTTTATCATCCCATTTTACATCAGTAACATGTTATATTTTTTACTATGGATCTGTAATATAGCTTTTGATCAGGTATGGTGATGCCTCCAGAGGTATTTGTTTTGCTGAGGACATGTTTGGATATCCACCGGCGTCTGCCATTCCATATGAATTTTGAGATCACTTTTTTCTACCTCTGTGAAGAAAAAAAATGTTGGGATTTTATTGGTATTGCATTAAATCTGAATATTACTTTGGTAAGATTGCCATTTTCACAATATTAATCCTGCCTAATCAAAACCAGAAGGGGTATTTCCATTTTTTCCCCTCCTCCTCAATTTTTTCTTGAGTATTTGTTATGTTTTCATTGTATAGGGTTTTCACATTCTTGATTAATGTTATTCAAAGGTTTTTTTTATTTATTGTTTGTTTCTATTGAAAATAGGGCAATATTGTTTATCTCTTTCTATGTAACTTTGAATTTTTTATATAGAAAGGCTAGTGATTTTTTGCATTGATTTTGTATCCTACTCCTTTGCTGGGGAGTTAAGAACCATTAAGAGTTTTGAGATTGAGGTTCTTGGGTCTCCTATGTATATAATTATGTCATATGTGAATAGAGCTAGCTTAATTTCTTCCTGTCCAATTTATATCTCTTTTATTTCTTTCTCCTCACTTATTGCTTGAACTAAGACTTCCATTACTATGATGAAGAGCAGAGGTGAGTGTGGACAGCCCTGTCTTGTTCTTGTTCTCAATGCGAACTCCTTCAGTCTCTCCACATTAAGTATTATTTGGGCTTTAAGAGCTTTATATATACTCTTTATCATGTTGAGATGAAAACCATCCATGCCTATAAACTCTGAAGTATTGATCATGAAGTGATGTTGTATTTTGTAAAAGGCTTTTTCTGCATCTTTCAAAATGATCATGTGGGTTTTGTGTTTAACCTTATTTATGTAGTGCATTACACTAACAGATTTTCACATGTTGAACAACCCCTGCATTCCTTGGTAAAGCCTGCTTGATCAAGGTGCATAATGCTTTTGATGTATTGTTGAATATGGACTGTGAGGATTTTGTTCAGGATTTGTGCATCTAAGTTCATCAGGGAAATAGGCCTATAGTTTTCTTCTGACATCTCTGCTTGGTTTTGGTATTAGGGTGATGCTAGCTTCATAGTAGGAGTTGGGGAGCTTTAATTGTTCACCATTTATAGAGCACAGTTTGAGAAAAATTGGTTTCTGTCTTCCATGAAGGTTTGATAGAATTCATCACAAAAGCCATTTGATGATCCTGGGCTCTTCTTATGGGGGAGGTTTTTGATTACCTTTTCTTCTCAATGCTGTGATAGGCATATTTAGGAAATTAATCCATTCCGAGTTTAGCTTTGCTAGGTGGCATGTGTCCAGGAATTCATCCATTTCCTCCATATTATCCAGTTCTGTGGAGTAGAGGTTTTTGAAATAAATCATGAAGATTCTCTCAATTTCACTTATGTCCATTGCAATCTTACCCTTTTGATTTCTAATTTTGTTAGTTTGGAGTACCTTTTTATGCTTTGCTCCATCAAATTGGATAGAGGTTTATCAATCTTGATTATTTTTTCAAAGAACCAGCTCTTTGCTTCATCAATTTTCTTAATTGTTTTCTTTGTTTCTAACTCATTAATTTCTGATGTGATATTAATTATTTATTTCTGTCTGGAACTTTTTGGTTTGGACTCTTTTTATTCTTGTTTGTTTGATTTTTCTTGTTTTTTTTTCAAGCCCTTTAGGTGGATGATTAGGTTATTGATTTGGGATCTCTCTAATTTTGTTATGAAGGAATTTAGTGTTATGAATTTTCCCCTGAACAGACCATCTTCATTGTATCCCATGAGTTTTGGTATGTTGTGTTTTCATTGTCATTTATATCAAGAAATTTTGCAATTTCATCCATTACCCATTTATTGTTTAGAGATGTGTTATTCAGTTTCCAGGAGCTTATGGGTTTCCTGGCACATCTTTTGCTGCTAATTTATTGTAATATAGCATTGTGATATTATATCATGCAGGAAATTATGTCAATCTTCCTAAATATATGGAGGCAGGTGACCAGTATATGATCTATTTTAAAGAAAGTTCCATGGGCTGCAGAGAAGAATGTATAGTCTGTGGATTTGGGGTAAAATATTTTGTAGATGTCCATTAGGTCTAATTGATCTATAGATTTTTTTTTTCTTTCTTACTTCCCTGTTAATTTTCTGTTTGGATGGTCCATCTATTGCTTATAGTGGAATATTGAAGTCCCCAACAATGATGGTGTTTGTGGTTGTTTCTCTTCTGTTTCAAGTAGGTTTTGTTTTATAAACTGTGGTGTACCTGTGTTTAGTGCATAAAGATTGATGATTGTATTATCTTTTTGTTGGATCATTGCCTTGATAAGTAAGAAATGGCCTTCTTTGACCTATTTGATTACTTTTGGTTTAAAGTCTATTTTATCCAATATTATTATAGCTATGTCTGTTTGTTTCTTAATTCTGTTTGCTTGTAATATCATTTTCCACCTTTTCACCCCAAGGAGGTGTCTTTCTTTTGTGGTGAGCTGGGTTTCTTGAAGACAGCATATTGACAGTTTGTATATATATATTTTTTTTTAATCTACCCTGTTTGCTTATGTATCTTGTGTGAATTAAGGCCATAAATATTTAGGGTAATACCACAGTTTGATTTAATCCCTGCCATATTGTGTTGGCTTATGCGGTTTGGTGCTTTCTTGGAGTTTGTGGGTTTTTGTGCCGTCTCTGAGTTTGGTTATTGTGACCTGCTTCTTGTAGGCACTTGAGGTTGGTTCTTTGCTTCTTCTCTGCAGGTTTTGCTTTGTGTTCATAGAGTTGTAAACCTGAATTTTATCATGGAATGTTTTTCTTCCACCATCTGTTATGAAGGATACTTTTGCTAGGTTGAGTATTTTGGTTTGGAAGCCATAGCTTCCTATAGTTTTCATTGTTCCAGTACAAGCCCTTCTGGCTTTTCAGGGTTTCCATTTAGAAATCTGAAATAATTATGATAGAGTTACCTGTATATGTGACGTACTGTTTTTCCCTATATGATTTTAGGACTTTCTCTTTGGTGTCAATGTTATGAGTCTTAATGACAATATGCCTTGGAGAGTTTCTCCTTTGGTCCAGTCTATTGGGAGTTCTGTTAGCTTCTTATAACTTGATAAGACATTCTTTTGAGAGAGTGGGGAAGTTTTCTTTGATAATTTTGTTGAATAAGTTCTCCATACCTTAGGTCTGAATTTCTTTCCATTCTGACATTCCCATAATCTGCATGTTGGGAGCTTTAAGAATATCCTACCATTCTCTTATGTTCTGTTCACACACAAAAAAATTGGATTTATTGACACTTTGGTCTCATGAACTATTTCTTGGAGTTTGTCTTTCCATTTCTGAATTTCTATCCTCCCCATGGCTGAATCTATTCTATAGTGTCTTTGGCTTGTTCAATTTGGTTTGTAATTTCTACTGCGTTTTTATGTACTGTTTCCTTCCTTCTTTTTTTTTTTTTTTTTAAATAATTTATTAGTTTTCCTTTCAGCAAATACAGGCAGTTTGGTACCATTGTTTAGATTCATCCATGATCTAGCCCCTCCCAATGGACCCTCCTTGTTGATGTAAATGGGTCATGCATTGTGGAGTTAGTCCACAGTTATTGGTACGACAAATGTCTCTGCATATCATGACCCAACATGTGACTCTGACATTCTTTCCGCCCCCTCTTCCACAAAATTTCCCTGAGCCATGTTGGGTTCATTTTTGGTCTGCTTCAGTGCTGAGGTGTTGGGGGCCTTTGAGGCTCTGGCTCTCTGATTTGGTAGGAGTTGATTTTTCTCTGTGTTGTTCTCCTTCCCCTTTGTGCTGGTATCCAGTTCATCAGGAGAACAGCACCCTTGCTTGTTTTGCCAATTTTCTTTAGTTTCAGTCGGGCCCCTTTTGAGGTATGTTGGGGCAGCTCTCTCCTTACGATCTGCATCTATCTGAAAAAGAGAAGCAGATTCTCCAATGGAGAGTAAGTTAGCACCTGGAAAATTGAGATAACACTTACTTTTTTAAAAGAGAGTTTAATAGGTGTAGGTCCTCTTGTACCCCATGACTGATGGTAGCTTGATATTGAAGAGTGGGCTTATGTTTGGATATCGTTGTGACTTGTTTTGCAGCTCCACTTATGGGTCCCGTACCACTGAAGGGATCAGTTAGCCAAATCAAGAGCAGTTGGTTCCCCACCATGGCTGTGTGCCACTATTGCACTTGTGTGGGCATCACACCAGGTTATTTGTTGCTAAGTAGGTTAGACCATGAGTTACTTGGGCAGATATTGGTCATTTCCCCCTGTTGCCCATATAGCACCTTCTACCACTAGACACACTGTCTGTCTGGGGACTGACTCTCTCCTGGCCTCCAGCCATGCTGTTGGATTTTATGTGTCAGCTGCATATGGTGTCTTCAGCAATAGGGTCTTACCACTGGGCAAACCAAATGGCTGAACCTTCACTAGACCCTTACAGGGAACACCTGAACCACAGACACTGGAGAGGGTAGCATCAAGACTAACCTAAATCTTCTACATCTTCCCTCCCTCCCTCCCTCTCCCTCTCCCCCCCCCCCCCCGCTCCTTAACTCTTTTATATTAGTTATGTTTTTCCTCATTTACTTAGTGGGCACTGACCTATAACCCCCACTACCAGCATGGAGCTATCATCCACAATGAGCTTTTGATCAGAGAAACCTACAAGTTTTCCTAAAACAATGGCAGACTTTTGTCAGAGTCCTTCCTTCTTTTGAGTTCTATTTTCATGTCATTTTCTTATTTTCTTAATGGTTCTTGGAATTCATCATTGCATTTTTTTATGTCTCCATTGAGCTTAGTCAGCTGGTTATGAAGGTCCTCTTTTTTTCACTCTCCTTCAGATCATCTAACCGTCTTTAGAAAACTTCTTGGTTCTATTCTATTAGGTCTAAACCAGCAAGGACAGCATTCATACACTTATTGGCCCTTTGTTGATTTTCTGCAAGGTCTGCTATTTGCATGGTCAGGGTTGCATAGCTTGTATCTTCATTGTTGGGTTCTGATAATATTGTTTCTTCTATGTTTTGAATACAGACATCCACTGTGTGAATGGGAAGTCTTGTTGCATTTACTTGCATTTTTTTTCATTTTTTTTTCCTTTTGTGCTATAGTCTTCCCATCACAATGTAGGAATCTTATTTAATTTAGGAGGAAACTGTAGTCTACCCTTGAGGTTTCTTCAGGGATTATTCCCTTTTATGTTTGTTTTCACTAAGCTTCTGATGGCATTGAGGTCTGCCTGCTGAGAGGGAAGGATCCCATGAAGCTCTGGTGGGGCCTGGGGACCTGATGGATGGGCTGGTTAAGGGTAGGAGACTTTGTGATCAGGTGGATTGAGAGGAGAGGGTGGAGGAGGGAGTGGGACAAAGGAGACTGGATTATAGCTGGGATGCAGAGAGTGAGAGGGTGAGAATGTATGATGGTTCCAAGATGCTGAGGAGTGTGGGGATGGGACAGTGGCCATCTTGGGACTATGTACTAGGGGATGGATGGGACTGTTGGGTCTTGTGACAAGGCAGGGTGGGGATATGTGAATATTACATGCATGGAGGTCACCTGTGGGAAGGCTAGTCTGCTGGCCTGGGTCCACTCAGGGGAAAGGCAGGGCTGCAGCTGGCATGGAGGTCCCCTGAAGGAACACTAGCCTGCTGGCCTCATTCTGTACAGTGGTGGGAGCTGGCAGTAATTGGGACTGCTTTTGCCTTTGGAGCTGTATGGTGGTAGGAATGCTAACCTTCTGGCCTGAGTCCATGCACTGGGGTGGGGACAGTGGAGAGTGGGATGGTGTTCACATGCAGAGATCTCCTAGGGTAATGATAGCCTGCTGGCCTGGTTCCACGGACAGGGGTGTGGGGCAGTGGTGGCGTTCTTGTACAGAGCTCTGTGATGACAGGAGCTCCTATGGTAGGGAGAGGAAGGGGACTCTAGTCTGCTGGCCTGGGTCCATGTAAGGGGGTTGGAGGAGCAGTGGTGAGTGAGACAGCTTTCATGCAAGGAGCTACCCTGGCCTACTGGCCTGGGTCCACTTAGCCTATGGTTATTGCAGGAGGAACCTATGGCTTGGGCTGAGGGTAGGATAGCTGATAGAGGGGATTGGGGGACTGGTGGTCTACCTGAGCGCTTAGGAATCAGAATATTCCTTACTTTTCTCCTTTATGCCCTCCCACTGGTGGTCTAGAATCTGCAAACCCCTAAAAAAATCCAATGAGCCCTAAAGGGCTTGCCTTTCCTCCCCTGGCAGGTGAAGCATGGGTAGGCAGGTGACATCTTGATCAGAACTCTCCAGTCAGCATTATTTTTTAATAAATTTAAATTTTGAACATATTGCTTTCTTTAAAAATTAGTACAAACAAAATGTTATATAACTATATCCTGTCCATGAGACAAAAGGTAAATATATATTAATAATTTTTTAATATTTTATTCTTTATTTGATAGAGAGAAATAAAGTGCCTCTAGCCACTGTAGACAAATTTGAGATTTTTGTGCCACCTTGTGCATCTGGCTTTTGTGGGCACTGGAAAATTGAACCTAGGTCCCCAGGCTTCACAGGTAAGTGCCTTAACCACTAGCAATCTTCCCATCCTTTACTTCATATTTTGTGTTTATCAGACAGTGGAGTCCTAACTTATGTTGTTTTAGAGGTGATACATACTTTATCAGCTACTAGGCTAAAGGTAGTTCATGTGTTGTGCTATGAAAGAAACTGGCTTCATTCTGCCCATGTCCTGAGAAATTGGATGATGTTGATCTTAAAGAGATGTGGAATATTTTGTTGGGCAGAGGAAATTTGAAACTGAATAACATTAATGATAGTGCTAAGAAATCAGATACAATTATTAAAGGGATCAGCACTATTGAATAACAAAGTACTGAACTGCACAGGGATAATAGGAAAGATACACCTTTCTGAGGCTGTATCTTGTCAAATTAGGAATTCATTTGGAAGTCCCCAGTACCCACATAAGCTATAGTCCTCAACAATTAGCATTTTTTTTCAATTTTTTACTTATTTATTTATCTGAACAAGAGTTGCAGATATATATATATATGAAGAGAGAGAGAGAGAGGGCATGTCAAGACCTCTAGCCTTCTAGCACTGCCCAGACATATCCACCACTTTGTGCATCTGGATTATGTAGGTACTGGTGAATTGAACCTGGGTCCTTAGGCTTCATAGGTAAGTGACTTAACCAATAAGCCATCTCTCCAGCCATTAACTCATTTTTTGAGGCAAACTCATTAGACTAACCTTTTTATGCAAGAGAGCAATGGTGAGAGGAAGAGAGAGAGAGAGAGAGAGAAAATTGGCATGCCAGGGCCTCCAACCACTGCAATCAAACAATAAACACATATAACTCCTTGTGTACATGTATGACCTTGTGCACCTGTGTCACATTGTGTGTCTGGTTTACATGGGATCTGAAGAGGTGAACATGAGTCCTTAGGCTTTGCAGGCAAGCCCATTAATGACTAAACCATTTCTCCAGCCCACTTAACTCATTTTTGATATTATGAGAACTCACATTTAAGAGTATTCCTGAGTCTCAGATGAGATTCTGCACTTATGCTTATAAACAATTTTGGAATTATTAATGAATATGTGGTGGTTTGATTCTGGTGTCCCCCATAAACTTAGGTGTTCTGAATACTAGGTTCCCAGATGATAGAGATTTGGTAATTAACACCTCCAGGAGGCAGAGTATTGGGGAAGGGAGCAGGCTTATGGGTATTATAGCCAGCTTCCCCTTGATAGTGTTTGGCACACTCTCCAGTTCCATTGTCCATCTGATGTTGGCCAGGGGGTGATGTCCACCCTCTCCTCATGCCATCATTCTCCCCTGCCATTGTGAAGCTTCCCCTGGAGTCTGTAAGCCAAAATAAGCCTTTTTTTTTTTTTTTTTAACCACAAGCTGCTCTTGGTTGGGTGATTTCTACCAGCAATGCTAACCTGACAGCAACAGAATATGAGGACTTTTGAAGTTGGATTAAATAAATTTCATATGAGATGTTCAAGAAACTATGATGTCAAGGGTTGCATGGCTATGACATAAATGTTATGTATTTATGAGCCAAATTATCAAGGCGGAGATTTTTGGTGATTTATGTTGATTGCCAACTTGACAGTGCCTAGAATCACCTGTGAGGGATTATCTAAAATGGGTTACTTCTGGGAATACCTGTTATGGATTGGCTTAACTAGGTTAATTGAAGGGGGAAAACTTGCCTTAGCTAGGAGGAAATCATTCAAATTACTGGTGTCTTGGACTTTATATAAAGGACATCATTATCTGAGGACCAGCATCCACTGTTCTCTGCTTCCTCACTGTGTATTGGATGTGGTCAGCTGCCACATGCTCCTGCTTCTGTGCTTTTCCTGCCATGATGGATATTTACCTGGATCTGTTAATAAAAGAAAACCCATCCTCACTGTTGAAGTTACCTTCTCATTGCTAAAACAAAACATTTGACCAAAAGCAGCAGTTGGGAGTATTATTTTATTTTTGCTTATAGTCTTGAAGGAAAACTTCATGATGCCAGGAGAAAGTAAGACATGAATAAAGGGTAGATATAACCTCTTTACAATAGCAGGTGACACATGGCAGCAAGACAGTAAGCTAAATTAACACAGCCAAGCCAGGAATAATGAACAATCAAGGGCCGTGCCTGGAAACACACCTCCTCCAACAAGGCTCCACCTCCCACATTGCCATCAGCTTTGTATCAAACATTCAGTACATGAGTTTATGGTATAGAACTAATTTAACCACCATCCTCCCTATAACTGATTTTGGTCATATATTTTTCCCTGCATTGAAAAATTAATTAATAGGTCAGTATTTGTTATACTATCTTCATAGTTTAATGCATTATGTTGATTAGTTCAAGTTTTTTATATTATTTTTTTTTCATATGACAGGAGAGATGGCTTAGCAGTTCAGGCACTTACCTGCACAGCCAAATGACCCAGGTTTGATTATCCAGTACCACATAAAAGCCAGATGCCTTAAGGGGCATATGCATATGGAGTTTATTTACAGGAGCTGGAGGCCCTGGTGCACCCATATTTTCTCTCTCTCTCTCTCTCTCTCTCTCTCTCTCTCTCTCTCTCTCCCTTCCCCCTAGCTCTTTGTCACTCTTGATCAAATAAATAAATACAATTTCTCCAAATATAGTTTTGCCTCAGTTTCTGTAATTAATGTGTACTTCCATCTTTAAGGAAAGTTAGAATTTTAACTTATTTGCAAAAATAATGTCAGATAGTATAAAATTTAAGTCACATCTGTATATTCCAGTCAAAATATCTGCATATGAATGTGAAATAGATGTTTGTTACATAATTTCTTTCATGGCCTTTATATAAAATTAACTTTTGCTTTGAATTCACTTAACAAAAGCCCATCCCAGTTATTTTCTCTGATTCAATTGTTTCTTTTCTTTTTTTTTTTATCTGGAGTTTACCCATATATATATTCTTCTCAAGTGTTAAAACATAGCAACTTATTCGTTTTTCTACTTGTTAGTAGGCAATTCAGCAACTTACTGGGCTTACTCTGGTTTAGAGTCTACACACAGTCCTGGAAGAGAACCTCTTTTCATTTACTGCATTTTTGAACTTTTAAAATAATACTGCCAAGATATTATTTGGCCTGGTTGCTGCTCCTGCTTCACTGTGTGGCAATGCCTAGCTTGTATTTTTCTCAAACTGCCCATCATAACATGCTAATAGCTATGACCTCTGGGGAAATCTCTGTCATGGAAAAGTCTATGTCATCAGAAATCACACAGACTGACATTTCAGGATCACTAACAGATGTAGTAAAATATTGTGATTTTCCTTTTTTCTACTGATCCTTTCTTTAAATAAGTGGCTAAACCTAGTTCCTCTAGTATAGCAAGCTTTACTATTTCAAAATATGCATTAAATTATTTTATTATTTTGCTATTATATGTTCTTCTCCTTTTTCTCACATGATTACAATTACTACTTTCCCCCCTCAAGTCATAATGATTCAGGACAGCACAGTTACCAGGCCTGATCCTTGTACAGTCTGGTGTCCCACATGATGTGATTTTTCCTTTTTTCTACCCACAATGCTGAAAGTTGACTTTGGTTTACAAGTCCAGAAGCCCCAAATTCACTTGTACTTTCATTTCTGCACATAAAGCAGAGATTTCTCCCTGAGCCACACTCTGCATTACTAGACTTTACCAAAACTTATGGCTGAGGTGTTAAGAAATCTTTGATTTCTTTGATTTGCTCTGATGGCTCCAGACTCCACCCTGCTGGTCCACAGATCAAAGTATACACTAATGAGCCATGAGAGGCTGCAGCAGGCTTGAGTATGATGAAGGTTCCATGTTCCAAAAGATGTTACCAGGGGGAAAATAAGATAAAATAAAATAAACTTTCCCCTTTTGTATTATGTTCCAAACTACATGAATTGTTGGTGACTCCAGTAGGGCTGGTTCTTCTAAGACAGAATGTTTGGCAAGTGTTGTACAGTTAATCTAGGTTGAGTTCACTCCAGATCCTCAGAGGGCATTGGCTTTTGGATTACAACTGCAAGTCATGAATGGGACTGTCTGTGGAGAAGTAACCTGAGAAACAAGCTGCCGAGGATGAAGAGTGACTATACAAAGGTGTGACAGTAAATGATTAGCTCATTTTGGGCATATAAAGTTTCCCTTTAGCTCTTTTTTTCAGTATGAAGAAACCAAAGACTACAGAGAACATTTTACAAAGTACAAAAGCTTTCCCCAGGCCAGGTCTCACTAGCCTAACCTTCTGGCTGAATAATGATAAAACCTCCTTCATGGCCACACTTTGATTGGACATTGCTGGGTAAAATTGTACATTGCTGACAGCCATTGAAACTTCTACTTCACAATATATAGTATGATGAAGCAATAGTAAGAAGTGTCCATTTAGGCAGGTGGAAGTCAGACCATGCCATAGTCTCTATTTGGTCTATCACTGATGTACAACCAAATCAAAAATTAATAAAATGAACAATGTAATGATACTAGGTTATATAATTGTGTATTTCTCTTATATAAGGTTATTTGATAGAAATTACTAGTGTATAGTTCCATCTATGCTATTTAAATATTAATGTTTGAATTACTTGGCTAGACTTTATGTTCAGAGTCACATTATCGGACAATATCAATGGGCAGCTTTGAATGACAATAATTATTGTAAACCACATCATTTTCTATCTTTATTTTACACAGTTTTTATTTTTTTAATTTAATTTATTAGTTTTCTTTTCAGCAAATACAGGCAGTTTGGTACCATTGTTTAGGCTCATCCATGATGTACCCCTCCCATTGGACCCTCCTTGTTGATGTAAATGGGTCGTGCATTGTGGAGTTAGTCCACAGTTATTGATACCATAAAATGTCTCTGCATATCATGACCCAACATGTGACTCTGACAATCTTTCCGCCCCCTCTTCTGCAAAATTTCCCTGAGCCATGTTGGGTTTATTTTTGGTCTGCTTCAGTGCTGAGGTGTTGGGGGCCTCTGAGGCTCTGGCTCTCTAATTTGGTAGGAGTTGATTTTTCTCTGTGTTGGTCTCCTTCCCCTTTGTGCTGGTATCAAGTTCATCAGGAAAACAGCACCCTTGCTTGTTTTTCCAATGTTCCTTAGTTTCAGTCTGGCCCCTTTTGAGGTATGATGGGGTGGCTCTCTCCTTAGAATCTGCATCTATCTGAAAAAGAGATGCAGATTATCCAACTGAGAGTAAGTTAGAACCCGGAAAATTGAGATAACACTTACTTTTTTTTTTTTTTATAGAGAGTATAATAGGTGTAGGCCCTCTTGTACCCCTGATTGATGGTAGCTTGATATTGGAGAGTGGGCTTATGTTTGAGTATGGTTCTGACTTGTTTCCCAGCTCCAGCAATGGGTCCTGTACCACTGAGGGGATCAGTTAGCCAAATCAAGAGCAGTTGGTTCCCCACCATGGCTGTGTGCTACTATTGCACTTGTGTGGTCATCACACCAGGTTATTTGTTGCTAAGTAGGTTAGACCATGAGTTGCTTGGACAGATATTGACCATTTCCCCCAGTCGCCCATGTAGCACCTCCTGGCACTAGACACGCTGACTGTCTGGGGACTGACTCTCGCCTGGCTTCCAGCCATGCTGTTCAATTTTACGTGTCAGCTGCGTATGGAGTCTTCAGCAATAGGGTCTTACCACTAACCTTTGTTGGGTCATCAAGTACTCTTTGAGGGAACCCTGTAGGTTTCTCTGATCAAAAGCTCATTGTGGATGATAGCCCCATGCTGGTAGTGGGGGTTACAGGTCAGTAGTCATGACAATTTTTGCAAAAAAAAAAAAAAAAAAAAAGAAAGAAAGAAAGAAAAGAAAAAAAGTAAGATCTGAAAGAAAAAGTCTAGTTGGAGAAGGAAACTTGGCATCATTGTGATTGCCACTATTGCACTTGTGTGGGCATCCCATCAGGTTATTTGTTGCTAATTAGGTTAGACAATGAGTTGCTTGGACAGATATTGGTCATTTTCCCCAGTCTCCCATGTAGCACCTTCTGTCACTTCTGACACACTGTATTTTTTATTTATTTATATTTTATATTTTCTATCTTTTGTTTATTTATATTTTCTATCTTTATTATATACAGTTTTTATTTTTATCATGGCTTAAAACATTAAATAAACTCAGGCTTTTTTTGTTTGTTTGTTTTTGGTTTCTCGAGGTAGGGTCTCATGATAGCCCAGCCTGACCTGGAATTCACTATGTAGTCTCAAGGTAACCTCAAGCACACAGCAATTCTCCTACCACTGCCTTCTGAGTGCTGGGATTAGAAGCATGCACCACCATGTCCATCTTAAATTCAGTTTTTAAAATCAAAACAATACACTTAAGCAATAGACTCAAAAATAAAAAAATGAAACAGTTTTATTTGCTCATATTTATTTTAATAAAACATTTCTATATACAAATAGCCAATCAAACTGTAATTGCCAGAAATCATTTTGATGCAACATTTTCAAAGTGGAAATTCAGTAGCTGAATTTGATAATTAACAACTGCTTCTTTTATTTATTTATTTATTTATTTATTTTTATTTTCTTTCATTTTTTTATTTTTCTAACAACTGTTTCTTTACATGCACATAAACTTGGTTCCTATAAAATGCCATGAATCACTGTTTGCTGAATTTATAAAATCTACTTCCTGATACTGTGCAGCGATACTTCCTCTGCTTAGGGAGTTTACTTTAGAAACTTTGTACTTGAACAGTTTTTTTTTTTGTTTGTTTGTTTTGTTTTGTTTTTGTTTTTGTTTTTTTGTGTTGTTTTTTGAGGTAGGGTCTCACTCTGGCCCAGGCTGACCTGGAATTCCCTAAGTAGTCTCAGGGTGGCCTTGAACTCATGGTGATCCTCTGACCTCTGCCTCCCGAGTGCTTGGATTAAAGGTGTGCGCCACCACGCTTTGATTTTGAATAGTTATTTTGTGTGTTCCTTTAAGGTATGAATCTATATCTTGTGAACCTTTCAACCAACACAGACTTTTTACTAAGGAATCTAGAAGCAATTTTGTGTAGGAGCAAAAAAAAAAGTTAAAAAATTAGTAAATCAGATGGCTTAAGCTTCATCTACTTAACCAACTTTCCTTCTAATATCTTTTATAATAGCTTGCTTACTTATTTAAAATCCCTACATTTATATCTGGAGAGATTGCTTAATGGTCAAGGTCTTTGCCTGCGAAGCTGAAAGATCCAAGTTCAATTCCCCAGTACCAACATAAACCAGATGCACTAGGTGGTGCATGCATTTGGAGTTCATTTGCAGTGGCTGGAGGCCTTGGCATGAACCCATTCCCTCTCACTTTTGCTCTTGCTATCTCTTTCTCACTCCCCTTGTAAATAAATAAATGCATTTTTTTTAAGTCATTCATTTTACAAGGAGTCAAACATTGTCTCTTTCTCCTATCACAGTTTTTTGGAACAATGTATTCATCGGCTGTTAAGTATCAATACTGTAATTTTTTTAATGATCTCATGATATTTTACTCATGACTCTTCAACATAATAATCTTTCCACAACAACAAACATTTGAAATATACATCGTGCTACAAAATTGATTGAATGTGTGTTTGTACATTTGGATATGTATTCTGATATTGAGCAGATATTTCAGATTTTGAAGGATGTATGAACCAAATATGGTTATATGAAATGAGTCTTCTAGTTACAGGAAGAATTGCTATGGATAAGTATTAGAAATGGGACTGAAGGTAGGCCACTAGTTAAGGAAGTACCTGCCTGTCAAAAAATATTAGAAGGCCAGGAGTTTGTCATTTGATGGATAGACTCAGAAGGACAGGCCTCAGAAGGATACCGGAGATCAAAAGATCAGCTTATGAGCAGAGAACAGAAGTGGCAGATTGCAAGAATGATTAGCCAGATGTCATCACGTCAAAGAATTTCTCATGTCAAGGCAACAGGTAATTGCTTTCTCTGCAATTTAATGTCTGTAAGTGTTTTGAAAAATAGAGAAAGTTTATTAAGAAAAAAAAATTCTTCTTTGTCTGCTGTTAAGTTATAGTTGACTAAGGTGTGGGACGGAGAGTATGTAAGAAATATTGTACAAAGACATTCTGTTTATACTCATATTAAGGTACTTAAATACCAAACTTACATTTTGGTTGAGTGAAGTCTTTTGTGCTTCTTGATTTTGTTTCATGTCATGAAGCAAATCTATGCACAGAAAAGATAGTCATATGCTAACAAATAATAATAAAAATTTTATTTATTTGTTTCTGTCTATGTTTGTTGGTATTTGGGCTCAAATCCAGGCAACTTTCAAGGCTATGCAATCACAATGATGCCAAGTTTCCTTCTCCAACTAGACTTTTTCTTTCAGATCTTACTTTTTTTCTTTTCTTTCTTTCTTTCTTTCTTTCTTTCTTTCTTTCTTTCTTTCTTTCTTTCTTTTTCTTTTTTTTTTTTTTTTGCAAAAATTGTCATGACTACTGACCTGTAACCCCCACAACCAGCATGGGGCTATCATCCACAATGAGCTTTTGATCAGAGAAACCTACAAGGTTCCCTCAAAGAATGACAGACTTCCGTCAGAGTACTTGATGACCCAACAAAGGTTAGTGGTAAGACCCTATTGCTGAAGACTCCATATGCAGCTGACACGTAAAATTGAACAGCATGGCTGGAAGCCAGGCGAGAGTCAGTCCCCAGACATTCAGCTGTCTAGTGCCAGGAGGTGCTACATGGGCGACTGGGGGAAATGGTCAATATCTGTCCAAGCTACTCATGGTCTAACCTACTTAGCAACAAATAACCTGGTGTGATGCCCACACAAGTGCAATAGTAGCACAAAGCCATGGTGGGGAACCAACTGCTCTTGATTTGGCTAACTGATCCCCTCAGTGGTACAGGACCCATTGCTGGAGCTGGGAAACAAGTCAGAACCATATTCAAACATAAGCCCACTCTCCAATATCAAGCTACCATCAATCAGGGGTACAAGAGGGCCTACACCTATTATACTCTCTATAAAAAAAAAAAAAAGTAAGTGTTATCTCAATTTTCCGGGTTCTAACTTACTCTCAGTTGGATAATCTGCATCTCTTTTTCAGATAGATGCAGATTCTAAGGAGAGAGCCACCCCATCATACCTCAAAAGGGGCCAGACTGAAACTAAGGAAAATTGGCAAAACAAGCAAGGGTGCTGTTTTCCTGATGAACTAGATACCAGCACAAAGGGGAAGGAGACCAACACAGAGAAAAATCAACTCCTACCAAATTAGAGAGCCAGAGCCTCAGAGGCCCCCAACACCTCAGCACTGAAGCAGACCAAAAATGAACCCAACATGGCTCAGGGAAATTTTGCAGAAGAGGGGGCAGAAAGAATGTCAGAGTCACATGTTGGGTCATGATATGCAGATACATTTATGGTACCAATAACTGTGGGCTAACTCCACAATGCACGACCCATTTACATCAACAAGGAGGGTCCATTGCAAGGGGGTAGGTCACAGATGAAACTAAACAATGGTACCAAACTGCCTGTATTTGCTGTAAAGAAAACTAATAAATTTTTTTTAAAAATGTCATGACTTAGGAAGTATTATTAAATAAACACCATGCTTTACCCAGATATGATTAGTTTTCTTCTAGTACATTCTATTGAGGTTATGACATCACATTTATTGTTCACTGATACTTAGCATCTTCTGATCTGACAATTTATCAACATCTGTTGTGGCATTGACAATTTTGATGAATGTGCTAGTCTATTATTTATAAGATGCAGCTTTGATTTGGTTTGACTAGTCATTTCCTCATGATGAATTTTAAGTCATTGCAGTCTAATAGAAGATAAACAAAGAGGGAAGATGACATTTGAACACATCAAGAGAATCCAATATAAGTGATGCTGGCTTCAATCACGTAACTTAGGTTGCATTGCTTGCTTCATCTCTCTAGTTTGAAGACAGATTCCCCATTAGTCTTTAATAGGCCAGTTGTGCTGGTTGATTTCATGTCTTGAATTGGTCAATGTCAGCTCAAATATTTCGTCTTCCTTAGTCTCTGTGACTTTGCTTAGAAGGTTATTTTCCAAGTCCAGTTGATAGACCTATGAGCTGATTCAAATTCCTACCTATTCTGAATAGAGTGGTGAGAAACATGGTATGTAAATCAATATTAATAGTAGTATCTTTAGGAAATATGTCTAGGAGTGAAAGATATCGCCATCTTATTTAATTCATAGATTTCAACACTACCAATCAACCCTTCCCTCACTTTTTATTTTATTTTTATTATTTTTTGTTGTTGTTGTTGAATTTGTCCTATTTGTACTGACAATCTACGCATTCTGGAACTTTACAAGCATGTTTGTCTGTTCATGGCATACTCTCTTGGCATATGTAAGCACTAGAGGTATAAGAAATTGCTACACATTTTCAAATTATCTTCCCCATTCAAATATAAAATTTCTGAAAATAAACATTCAGTTTTGTATTTGTAACGGCCATACAAGCCTAGTAACTATGTGTTTAATACATTAAGTTATAATTGCTCAGTTTTCAATATAGTATCACTTATGTGCTCTGTGTTTTAATTTAATCATCATTTTAAACTTAACATAAAATTCTATTACCAGTTGTCCCTGAGCTTAGTTTGATACTAATAAATTGGTTTACAATACATAATTTAAAAAATCCCATGATTTCATTCAATTACAAATAACGTATTTCCTACCACAGCAATTCTCTAAGTACTGAAAATCCAGCACCCAAGAAGAGAGAAATCATGAATACACTAAAAATTACAACAAATATGAAAGGAATATAAATTCTACAACAAATCCCTTATTATTAGTAAAGTAAGAAATTGTGGGGGGCTGGAGAGATGTCATAGTGGTTAAGGAGTTTGCCTGCAAAGCCAGTTGATCCCAGTTTAATTCTCCAGTACCCACTTAAGCCAAATAGATGCACAAGGGGGCACATGTATCTGGAGTTTGTTTTCAGTGGCTGGAGGCCCTGGCACACCCATCCTCTCTCTCTCTCTCTCTCTCTCTCTCTCTCTCTCTCTCTCTCTCTCTCTCTCAAATAAATAAATACATAAATTAATAATAATTTTAAAAATAAGAAATTATAGATGAATTAGTGAATGGATGAGTAGATTATTCAAAGTTCAAAGATAATAATTATGCTGTTTGGTTATACATTCTTTCTGAATCACAGCCAATCTGGTTAGGAGATTCTTGTACCTTTGTGAAAGCTAAGAGAATATTTTGAAGCATAAACTTTTACAATGTATTGGGATTCTTCTTTAAGGAACTCAGTGTTTCCTTATGACAAGAAACTTCAGGTTTTTAAACTGGACTTAAGGTGAGAATTTAAATGTGCTTTTCTCTTGTGCTTCACTCAGACTTCCCTATAGATATACAACCTAAAGGAGTTAAAATTATTTTATCGAATATATTCCTGATGCTGTATTTTGTATGTTAACTTAGTAGAAAATAAATTGTAATGCTTTATTCATGAAGCAAGGTAAAAGTATAGTAACTTATTTACCATTTTACATATTTCAAATAGGCAATAGTGATATATATAATCCATGCATTTTTGAGTATTTAAATAATGAGATTTTAGAATGTTGACTAATTTAATATTTGCTATCCATAATCTTTCTGACATGATTCTCTGACTTTATTAGCAATGAAGTGAGAAGTTATGTATAATTCAAGTGAAATTCTCAAAGGACTGCTTGGTTTTACAACTAAATATCTATAGTAGGGTATACATTTCTATAACCAACCAAACCCTTTCAAAAGTACTGGAAGAGAAAATTACCTGACAGAGACATGAAAAAAAAAAATAATAGAAAATCTGTCATGTGACATACACAGATTTACTCAGTGCCTGCAAACTATATACTGTTGGAAAACATGTGGAGTTCAATCATAGGAAGAACAAGGGAATGTGCTCATTTTGGATGTCTAACTGTCAGCTCATGGTTGAAAAATGGAATAATTGGAGAATATATCTGTGGACTTGAAACAGTTTGTTTTATATGATTTGAAACTATTTTACCCTCAGTTATTGAGCAGTTTTGGAAAGAAAATAATCTATTCTTAACTTTCCAAAATTATAATATGAATTAACTTTTTCTTACAACTAATTCTGAAAAAAATAAACTGCCAACATAGACTTTGAAAAGTGCATCTGATTTGATAAAAATATTATCTTGGTGAATAACTTTTAAACATCTTTACAGTAACATATGTGCTCTGAGCTTTTTACAAATGTGCTTGCATGTGCCATGATATATTTTTTTCAGTTAATTACTTATTATTGATGAATACCATAATTATTCTTTGAGCAAATGAATGCATAATTTAGTCTGCTTATGTTCTCACAGCTGCTACTACTGCAATACCATACTCATATTATCTTATTGCTCTTTTATTATTTCTGTGTCTCAATGACATCTCGGGAAATTCTTTTCCTGTAGAACACAGCTCTGCCATTTCACATAATCATACAGTGTCCTGTCATCATGTGTGTGAGGATAAATTATCAAGCCTTGCTTTTCTTAAGAAATCAAAAAGATTACATGGTTATTTTCTCTTTCAAAAATATCATAAAGAAGTGACAATTAGAAAGTTACTTTTTCTACTTTAGACAATGTGTGAGATGTTACTTATGCCAAATACACACAGTCTAGTTACACTATCATCATCGAAAGAGAGAACATTAGAGAGGAAAGGAAGATGAAAAATAGAGATTATATGGAAACAGAAATCAAGAAAGGAGACCTGTGATACAAACAAACATACACACACACACACACACGCACACACACACACACACATTATATATATATATTTTTTTTTATTAGGAATCAAACAAGAGGTAGCCTTCAATGAGATATTTTGAAGCAATTACTACCATGAGTTTTTCAACCAATACCCAATATTTTCTAATCATGTACTTATATATTTATTTTCCTTCATTATTATTTTCTTTCATTCTATTTTATTTTATTTCTGTATGTAGTATGTCTTTTGTGTATGTGTGTATGGTTTGTGTGTGCCTGTGTGTGCAGATTAATACCCCCAAGTACATATGTGCACAGACCAGAGGAGGACAACAAATTCCCTCTTTTATAGCAATTCCACCTTGTTTCCCTGAGACAGAGACACTCACTGAACCTCACTGTCAGCTAAATTGACACAGCAGCAAGCCCTCCCAGTCCTCCTGCTCTACTTCCCCCCCACATCATCTCTGGGGATGCAGACCTGTGCACCACTACCTGCCTATTAATAAGAGTACTGGGGTCAAACTTAGGTCCACCTGACTGTGCACTAAGTGCTTTAACTGAGTCATTTACTCAGCCCTCATTATTTATTTACTTAGCTAGTTTTTAAGTTGAGTGTAAAGGTGAGAGAAAACGGAGAAATCTATGTAAACTTTTAAAAATACTCCCCTCCCGCCTCCTTCTCTATCTTGTCTCTTTCTCTTGTATATCACCTATCTTTTTCTTCCTTCTTTTCCCTTGGCACTGGCTGCAACTCCCAGTACCAGGATATGGCTAACACCCACAATGAGCTGTGGATCAGAAAGACTTACAAGGTTTCCAAGAAGACAAATTTCTCTCAGAGCACTTTATTACCCACCAAAGGTTAATGGTAAAATCCTAATGCTGAAGACACCATATGCTGTTGGTAAGGAAGATGGATAGATCTGGCTGGAATATGGAAAAGAGTCAGTCCCCAGAGAGTTAGCTTGTCTGGTGCCAGAAGGTGCTACATAAGCAACTGGGGGAAAATGTCCAACATCTCTCCACGCAACTCGTGGTCTAAGCTACTCAGCTGAAAACAATCTGACATGACACTCACATAAGTGCAATAGTGGCACACAGCCATGTGGTAACCAACGTTCTTGATTTAGCTACTGGATCTGCTCAGTGGAACGGAACCCATAGCTGGATTAGGGAAACAAGTCAGAACCATATCCAAAAAACGAGTTTGCTCTCCAATGCCAAACTCCCACCAATCATGGGCTACAAGAGGACCTACACCTATTAAATTCTCTCTAAATTAATAATGGTTATCCCATTTATCTGGTGCTGACTTTACTTTCCATTGGAGAATCTACTTTTTTGTTTCAGATGGATGCATAACCTAAGGAAAGAATCAGCCCATTGCACCTCACCAGGGCACTAGCTGAAATTATAGAATAACTGGGAAAATGAGCAAGAGTGCTGCTTTCTTGGTGAACCTGGTACCAGCATAAGGGTGAAGGGGTAGACACAGAGAACACTCAACTCCTACAAAACTAGATATCCAGTGACAAAAAGGCTCCCAAGACTTCATCACTGAAGTAGACCTAAAACAAACCTAAAAAGGTTCAGGGAAATTCATGAAAGAGGGAGTGGAAAGATCATTAGAGCCAAAAGTTGGGGCATTATGCACATAAACATTGCCTCTTCCCCATATATGATGACTACCCCCACAATGCATGACCCACAATCCCCAATGAGGAGGGTCCCTTCAGAGAGGAGTAGGCAGGGAGGAGGCTAACAATTGTACCAACATTCAACATGGCTGTTTACACACTGAGTATGTATATATCTAATAAAGAAAATGAAAACAATAAAATATATAACAGCTTTTTCTGTTTTTACTTCTTTTTTTATTATGGATATACTCAGAATGGATCCATCATGAGTTGGCACTATCCTTCCCAAGATTCCTTCCCACATTCTGCTGGAGGCCTTCCTCAGTAGGGTTGCAGGTATTCCCCATAGAGTTGTGGGTTATGTATTGTGGGAACAGTAGTTAATTTGGTGTGGGGCCTGGTGGGGGGAGCCAATGTCTCTGGGCTTGATGAATCAACCTGTGGTTCTTAGAACCTTGTTGCCCCCTCTTCCCAAAATACCCTGAGCCATGGTGGATGTGTATTAAGTCTAACTCATTGATGAGCTCCTAGAAGCCTATGGATTTCTGCTCTGTTGTATTGAGGATCCTCTGTCTCCTGCACCCTGGCACTGATTGCCAGATTCACCATGGAAGCTGCATCTTTGCTCATCTCCCCAATTTCTCTGTGGTTCTGCTATGACATAGCTGTATTGTGAGGGATAATTTGTCTTTTTGAGTCTCATTACCTTCTGAAAGAGAAAACCAGATTCTCCAATGGAGAGTAAAGTCAGCATAGGTTAAATTGGAAACCCATTATTAATTTAGGAAGAATCTGATGGATGAAGCCCATCTTTTATCCAAAGGCTAGTAGGCACTTGATATTGGAGAGCAAAATCTGTGTTGCCAAAGAATCCTGGTCTGATTTCCAATTCCAGATATGGACTCCTTTCCACTGAGCAAATCTCTTAGCTAGTCAGAAAACTATTGATTACCCGCCAAGGCTGTGTGGCACTATTGCACTGTGTGTATATCTTGTCATGGTTTTTGCTTCAAGGTAGCTTAGACCCCTGGGTACTCAGACCATTGTTGGCCACTTTTCCCCAACAGTTTATGTAGCACTTTCTGGCACTAGATGGGCTATCCACTGGGTTGTGGTGCTCTTCCAGATTCAAGACATGTCGCTATGTTCTGTGCTGGCAGTATATAGGGTCTTAACTTTTCCTCAGGTGGGTCCTCAAGGGCTTTGACAGAAGCCTGTCTTGTTTTGGTGACCTCATCAGTCTCTCTGATCAACACCGCATTGTGGGTAGAAACTACTTTCTGGTACTGAGAGTTACAGCTTCCCCCTCCAAATTTTTTTTGTTCTTGTTAGTTTAGTACTCAGTGCATATAGCCAAGATGGTACCATTATTAGCCTCCTCCCTGACCTCCCCCCTCTACAGGGACCCTCCTAGTTGTGGAATATGGGTCATTCATTGTGGGGTTAGCCATCAGTTATGGGTAGGAGGCAATGTCTCTGTGTATGATGACCCAAAAATTTTCAGGTTAAGCTTCATCCCTCCCTCTTCAGGACCATTTTTTCAGTTGCTCCCCCCATAGTCCTGTTGAGGGTTAAATCTTTAAATCTATCTTGAAGGATGAAGGTTTCTATGGCACCAGGTCATTTTGGGTATAGTTTTGTGTTTTCTCCCTACCATTATCCACCTTCCCTCCCTGCAACCCCTTCTGTGCCTGTTGTCTGGGTCTTGAGGTACCAATCAGTTACATCAGCAACTTGAGCTCATCCAGGTTAGGAACCACAGATGAATGAGACCATGGAGCTTTTGTCAATATGTGATTGAGTTCACTGAGTATGATCTATTCCAAATCCATCCATTTTTTTCCACAAATTTCATTGTGACTTTTTTTTGTCTTACTGCTGAGTAGAATTCCAGCATGGATATGTATCACAACCCCATTATCCTTTCTTCCAATAATGGGCACCAGGCTTGATTCCAATTCTTAAGCATTAAAAATTTAACATCTGTAAACATGCTTGAGCAAATCTCTGTACTGGAGCACGGATCATTTAGAGTAAATGTCCAGTAAGGGAATGACTGGTGCTGTTGGTAGTTCTTTTTTCATCATTTTCAGGAATTTCCATCCAAAGTTGTTGTACAAGTTTACATTATCACCAACAGTGAATGAGAGTTCCTCTTTCTCCACATACTCACCAACTTTTGTCATCATTTGATTTTTAATAATTACATCCTTACTGGAGTAAGGCAGGATCTCATAGACGTTTTAATTTGCATTTTCTTAATGGTTACAGATGTTTAACATTTTGTTATGTGTATGTGTATTATCCATTTGAATTTCTTCCTCTGAGAACTTCCTATTCAGTTCTCTGCCCCATTTTTGAGTGAGTTGTTTGATTTTTTTTCTGTTTATTTTTTGAGCTCTTTGTATGTTCCAGATAGTAGGTCTATGTCAGTGGTATAGTTGGCAAAATTTTCTCCTGTTCTGTGGATAAACTATAGGCTCTGAGTATAGTATATTTGTCTAGGTAAAAGCTTTCTAGCTTCATGATATCACTTTGGTTGTGTGATTTTTTTAATTTCCTAGGTTACTGGAGTTTTGTTCAGGAAGATCTTTCCCAATTCTATATCATTAAGAGTTCCTCCTATTTTTATTTTCTTTCAATAGCTGAAGAGTTTCACATCTTATTTGAGGTTTTTAATCCATTTGGAGTTGATTTTTGTGTATTGTGAGATGATTTGATATAGTTTTATTTTTTTAGATATGGTCATCCATTTTGTCCAATACCAGTCTACATTATTGGCACCTTTGTTAAAGATAAAGTAGCTATAGTTATTTGACCTAAGGTCTATGCCTTCAATTCTGTTTCATTGGACTATATTTCTGTTTCTAGGTCAGTACCATGCTACTTTTGTTACTATGGCTTTGTAATATAGCTTTAGATCATGTGTGATGATACCTACAGAGTTGCTTATTTTGCTGAGGGTACATTTGTGTATTCAAGGCCTGTTGCCATTCCATATGATTTTTGAGATCACTTTTTTCTAGCACTGTGAACAATGATGCTGGAATTTTTGGTATTACATTAAATTTGCATATTGCTTTTGGTAGAATTTCCATTTTTACAGTATTAATTCTATCTGTCCAGGAGCATGGGAGGTCTTTCCATCTTCTTGAGTCATCCTCAACTTCTTCTTCAGTGTTTTCATGTTTTTATTATATAGGTCCTTCAAGTCCTTGGTTAATGTATTCCAAGTTATTCAAAATTCTGTTACTATTGAAAATGAGACAGCATTGCTGATTTATTTGTCGATATATTTGTCCTTTTCATATAGAAAGATTGTTGTGTTAAAATAGTCTTTTAGTGAACTCTACTTTTTGAGAACAAGTATTAATTTAATTGCATTATATGTTCACTCAGTATATGTAGGATCTCATTGTTCTCTACTCCTTAAGGACAGAAAAAGAAAACTGTGAACCAAGAAGCTGGCCCTCAGGCAACACAGAATCTCTCTGCCATTTGATTGGAACAAGGCAGTCTCCATACTTATGAATTCTCAGGACCACCACTAATGAAGCTCATCCCACCTCTTTTATACTGAACCTGGATCTTAGTAAGCATTCTTTTTTAAAAAAATCTGTTCTATATGCAGGACAGAAAAATGATTATTAAATTTTTACATGCGGACAGAACTTTCATTTCCTAACAGTATATAAGTGTGTGTGTGTGTGTGTGTGTGTGTGTGTGTGTGTGTGTGTAATCACTGCTGAGTAAAAATACCAGATAAAACACATATTTTACATAGTGTATTACATATTTACATGTAATGTAAGATAACATTACATTGACCTGAATTGGTGCTGTATAATCATGAGTAACTCAGGTTGTAGCTATCCTAATCAGTGAAACACTGCTTCAGGTAATACATTTTCTTGCGTGAGGTGGCCTGTAAATATACATACTCGCTGGAATCATCATGACTTGTTAATCTCATATTATTCTGTTCTCTTTATGAGTACAGTCAGTTGTCCCATGATAAATTATAACATGAAAATGCAGTACACAGATTTTTCTATTAAATAGGAATGCTGTACTTTAAACAAATCCCCATATTTTATACTCATTGCTCCAATAATTTGCATACTTTTGCTTTTGTGTGGATGTATATAGCTGTAAGTATTGCCTGTATTTGTCCTTTGTATTAATGAACTAGTCATTTATTGCATTTGTAAATTACAAAGGATATAGAAAGTAGGGGAACATTTTTGTTATTTGCATCTAGCTATTGTGCTGAAAAACATTTAAGAAAATATAGTGTAACATTAAAAGTAGCAGACATCAGTTATAAATCCAGTCATTAGTAGGCACAAAGCTTTTCTTGCAGTAATGGCTAACCAACTTATTTCAACAAATGTTCCCTTTAGAATTTCTTTTAATATTGTTTTGTAAACTAATCTTTGGTTATGTAAGGGTGGAGTTAATTAAGCAAGAACTGCTTTGTAAAGAGAGCTTGCAGAAGGCAATAAAACGTTTCCTACAGTACTGATTAAGACTGAGGATACTTTTCTAAATATATTGTGTAGAGAGGGTGAAGGCATTTGTACAATAAATCACCAGTCACGTATCTATGTGCATTGCCACATTGGCAGACAGCTATGGACTATAGGCTGCTGAGAGGATTGCTGTTTCACATGGCTGCTTTTTATTTTTTAATTTTATCTTTTTTACATAACTGAGAATAAAGCTGGACTTTCTGAATGCTAGGAAAATTCTACCATTGATTTTTATCTATAGTCCTCCAGTTTTAATTTTGATAAATAACAACTTTATGCTATACATATACATCATCTCTTATAAATATTACTTTAAGATATATAATATACTTCAAATAGTTAACTAAACAATAGACATCATTATACTTAACACTACTGCTAGTAAAACACAGTATATAATGAATGAATGTGATTGATGAGAGTGTAGAAACTAAACAATTGGAATTCAAGTAAAATAAATGGTTTAATTATTATTATCATTCAATATCCATTTCATTTTGTGTGCAAAGGTTCGTTCAAGATACAGCATACACATAAAGCAAAAGAGAATTCACTCAACCAAAATTCAGGCTAAGTATATAAATATCAAATTGCTAATGCAGTTCTTTCTGACTAAAAACAGCAATGTTGGAGCTGGAGAGATGGCTCATCAGTTAAGGCATTTGAATGAAAAGCCTAGTTGCCTGGGTTTAATTCTCCAGTACCCATGTAAAGCCAGATGCACAAAGTGGCTCGTGCATCTGGAGTTTGTTTGCAGTATCTAGAGGCACTGGTGCACTCATTAAAAGAATAATAATAATAAAATTAAAAAAAAAACAAGAATGTTATCTGCTACTTTGTGGCAATTTAACAGATTCCCTGTTAAGTATGCAACAATAAAAGTGCAGAGGGGATGAGCAAAAATGTAATAGAGACTGAATAAAAATAAAAACTTATAAGTATATGAGGTTATTTAATCAGTTAAATGTAATTTACAAAAATATAGCAGTTCAAAGTTATTTAACTATGACATAGCTATCAGTATGATGTTTACATAGTTGATTGGCAAATGAGCATCTTTGTCATTGCTTATGTTAGAATTTCCTTTGGTTAAACTCTTTCCAAACAAAATGTGTATTGTCTCAGTTGCTGATGTTGAGTAAGATAGCGATGGGACAGTTGCTGTTTCTCTCAGTATGAGCACTTCTCTATCCTATGCAATATTATATGAAAATGGCATTACTATTTCCAAGAAAAATATTTAGAAAGTAACCTGATCTTCTCATCTTTCTTTCCCTCTTCTCTCAAGACAATGTGATATATATTTTTATATCACATTATATACTATATATAATATATATAATATATATATATAATATATAATATATAATATATATATATATTATATATATATTATATATATATTATATATTATATTTATATATATATATATATTTTTTTTTTTTTCAAGACCAAGTTTTACTTGGGATTCAAAATGCTGAGGACTATCCCAACTCAGTTTCAAAAGTGCTCAGATATAGAGACAAGAACCTTCATTCCATGAAAAAATGAGCTGTTCTTAACTCAGATCCAGAAAGTATGAAAGTTAGTATGATAGCAAAAGATGTCTGCAGACAAAATTCTAACATGATTAAAAAGCAAACTTTTGAGTCTGTAATCCACGAAAATAATCTCATTGTGGATGCCCATGGCTATAACTCCATTGTCATCACAGATATGGACTCTGCTAGAATGAAACAATGGATTGCATGTACCTAAATTTTATTTTGTTTCCTTAAAATCACGACCTTTGTGCTGGAAAGATGGCTTAGTGGTTAAGGTGCTTGCTTGAAAAGCCTAAGGACTCATGTTCAACCCTCTAGGTCCTACATAAGCCAGATGCACATTGACACAATCCCGCAAGCCTGCAAGGCCGCACATGCACACAAGGGGGTGCATGCAACTGGACTTCCATTGTGGTGGCTGGAAGTCATGGTGTGTCAATTCTTTCTCTCTCTCTCGCTTACATAAAAAAATGAAAAAAAAAAAAAAGCACAACTCTTTCAATTTTCATTTTTGATATATAAAAGCTTGGAAGTCACCACAGCTTAGAAGTCACCATGGCATGCTTTATGTCCCAAAACAGATGATTTTTAAAAAAATCTTTCATTTTCCTTGGGCATGTAGAAGACTTGAGGTCACATGGCAAACTCTCACACCACTCCTGCAGAGATGAGAATATGTCTGAGTTCTCCTCCTGAAACTATGAATGTTAGTAATCCAAAAATGTTGTTATAGTCAACTTGTTGGTCACGGACTTGCACCAATGTGGGAATAAGAAACTCTAAGGCTACTGATGTATGAAAACCTCACATTACAAGGGTATCTTCAAGAAGGAGATAACATTCTTATCAGTAATACTCTATGATTAAAAATTCCTCCCTTAGCTGTGGGAAAATTAACCACTATAAAATACAGCCAAAGTATTCTCAATGGATAGATTTATTCTCCACAGGAGTTTGTGGAAATAGGTAAGGAAAAGAGTTCTCTAAATTCTGTTTTGGTCTTTCCTTCCTATCTAAGCATATACAATATAAAGCCTAATGCACTGGAGAATAACATAGCCTACAAATTTTTACATACTCCCTCAAAAGACTGATATTTACTCAACAGATAAACTATTTGTGTTTCTCACTGCATTCCCACCATGTTAAAATTTCTCCAGCACAGGAAAAATAAATTGCAGCTGTAACAGCTTCATGACACAGACTATGTTTAAGGAGTTCTTAGGGACACATAAGACAATGGGGGAGACAGAAACAACACACTGAGGAGTTTAAATCTTTTGGCCTTGAATAGCTATATTAAAAATTAAATACAGGAAAAAGTCTAGTCAAATGAACATAACTATCACTAAAGGCCTTTCCCTAAATTCCTATTACCTGAAACATAATGATGCTTCTCTCAGTAAAGTTTGCAAGGAATGCTAACCAATAAATATAAATATGAGCAGAAAATATGTAGCATGTATCAAAAACATGCTACAGGGCTGGAGAGATGGCTGCTCAGTGTTCGAGGTACTTGCCTGCAAAACTTATCGACTGGGGTTTGATTTCCCAGTGTCCACATAAAGCCAGATGCACAGGGTGGTGCCTGAGTCTGGAAGTCATCTACAGTGGATAGAGGCCCTACCTGATCCATTCCCCTCCCCTCTCCTCCCCTTCTCTCCTCTCCTCTTCTCTTCTCTTCTCTCTCTTTCTCTCTCTCTCCCTCCCTGCAAATAAAAAAAAGAAAATTACTTTTTTTCAAAAGAGAACAAAAACATGTCCCAACATGACAAGTCTTGGTAGTATTAGCCTGGCATTCAAAGATGGCATGATAAAAATATGTAAAGGGACTTAGCAAAAAAAGTAGAAAATATTTTAAAGAAACCATATCATAATGAAAATCTGAAAACTTGGAGAGATAATTAAGTGAATTATGGAAATACCAACACCATATAAATTCAAAAGTTGGGCTCTTTAATTGATAGACTTTGGATATGGACAGAATAAGTGAGCTTGGAAGTGTAACAACAGAAATTTCCTGAATTGAATGAAATGTGAAGATAAAATGTAAACAAGAAGAGAGAAATAAATAAAGTTTTCTTTAATGCAAGTCGATTAGAATATCACAAAAAGACTAGAGAACTGACAAGAAGAAGTAGTTAAAGTAATAGTATTGAAGGAATTTTCAAAATTTTTGACATGACACAAACCTGACATATGAATTGCAATAGGAAGACCACAAGAGTCACATATAGTCCTTGCATACTCAAGTTGCAAGGAACTGAAGGTACTGGGTAAATTTGCAATGAATCCCTGGGATAGGGTAGAAGATACTTTATGTTAAAATATAGTATTTACATTTCAGAAGACTGCTGGACACAAAGTATAACACTATGAAGAAGGTACTTTTAAATAAATGTGGGACTGAAATAAGAGCAAGCAAACACATACAAACACCATGCAGGAATTGTATAGCAATATAATTGTTCAATAAAAGTGAAAGAAAGACACCTTCTCATATAAACAAGCAAAGGACTTAACTGAATTTTCACCAGACATAGCATTCTGGTCTTCTAATCTCTTCACTGGGTGCTCCATTAATTTTGCTTATAATATTCAAGGACATTCTAGCCTAGAGTTCTGAACACTTCCATATTCCCCTTACCCACCAGTTCCAAATGCCTATTGAGAACAGCTTGGTCAAGTGTGTCCCAGCAATAGTTCCACTCCTAACTTCCAATTTTCTGTTTTATTTTTGTACTGCTGTAGAAAATGCTTGGCCAAACATTTTAGAAAGGAATGGGAATTCTTCAGTAGACATTTGGCAGGGAAATCATCCATCATGGTGAAGGAGGCATGGCGACAGTTCGGGAGATGAATATGGGTGTTCATTTGAATTTGGCTTTTAACTTTTTACTCAGTCAGACCTGATACCATGGAATGGTGCCACGGTAATTCCCACCTTAGTAAGCCTCTGTGGAAACACATTCCAAAAACCAATCCAAAGGTTTATCTGACAGGTGGTTAAATCCATTCAAGTTGATGTGGATTAATAATCACATTGTCCTCACTCCTAGACAATACTTTATTGTACCAAATAAACAATAAAATAAGAAATAATAGAGAAATTAACCAAGTAAAGTTTTCTTTAATGCAAAATGTGATGATTTTATCTAGGAAAATATAAAAAAGATTAAAAAAAAAGACACGACTGGCTGGAGAGATGGCTCAGTGCTTTAAAGGCCTAATGATATAGGTTTGATTCCCCAGTACTCATGTAAACACAGATGCACAGAGTGGCCTATACATCTGGCTTTTTTTTTTTCCTTTTTAGCACCTGAAGGGACTGGTGTGCCTATTCTCTCTGTGTCTCACTTTTCTATATCTCTCACTGCTTCAAAACAAATAAAATATTTTTGAAATATGAAATACAAACAAACTGAAATTACACTATAACAAGTTCACATGCATAGCCAATGAAGTTCTCACATACCTTCAACAAACAATTATGATGTTATCTGCTTATATTAACACTAGAACTGTGGCTAATTTTGTTAAATTCTAATGAATTATATATTGAACATAAAAATACACTTTTCTGATGGATGTAATCAGTTATATCTAAGTAAATGTTAAGATATTGTATATTCTTTGTCAGAAGATGCAGTATTAACCTTTCAGTTCTTGCAAAATTTATGTAACTATTCAATAGAAACTGAGTCAAAATTCCAAGAAGAAATTCAAAGATTTGGACATTGTCCTTCTAAGGGAATTTTTTAAAAAGTGAAGACATACAGAAACACATACAGTACTAGAGAAGTCAGAAATATGATGGATTCCTGATACTTAGCATACAGCTTTTCACAAAGCTACATTGTTAAAACAGGCTGACACTAGTGAAAATATTGGTGACTATATAAACAGGATAGAGAGCTTAAAACTCAGAAACAGTTGTATCACCAATTTTATTTGAACAATAACACATTAAGAATCCAATAAATGAATGATAATTTTGTCAACAACAGTTGCTCAAATAATGGAATTTCCATTGGACACAAATGGAAACTCAAACATCTGATGCTTCACATATAAATTTAGAAACCTTAATATAAAATTTAAATTCTGAGAACATGATAGAAAACATAATTGTCTCAATTCTAGCAAAGATGTCTTAGACATAGTACCATGATGACATGAAAAAGCAACTACTGTTAAATTTGATGTTATGAAAGTTAAAAAAAAAAACTGCTATATACCCAACAATTCTATGATAAACTTTGATTTTCACTGCCAAGTAAAAAAATTCAAATTTAAAATAATTTTTAAAGTTTACACATGCTTTACTTAAGCTTTTATTACATACAATAAACATTAGTTTTAGAGGTGCTTGATCCCTCTGTTCCTGACTGATGGGATGGAGAATTGGCTTTCCATGCTTGAAGTTGATCAGTTGTTACTGCTACTCTTGACTTGATTTCTTTCAGGATCAAGAAGGATGGTTTCATATAAAATATTATTTTTAATTCCTTTTCTGGAAATTCTTTGCTGGTTTCTTGGTGTTACATAATTATACCAACTATGGAAACAACATCCTAAAGTCACTGCAATGAATCTTCCTATTCCAAAGTCACATGATCTTCTAATTCTACTGGTTAGCATAAAATGTCTAAGTCCAGCCACCACATATCCAAATGGACAATATAATGAGTCCTGGGCACAGGGGATGTCTGCAACATCTAAACTTTACTAGAAGCTTAGAGGACTAGGATAACATAAAGAAGGATCTTCTCCTTACTGGGTTCCTGCAGCACAGCCATGTGGACGATTCAGCACTTCCAGCCTCCCAAACCCCTAATTTTAAGAGATTTTTAACAGTATGGATTGCACTAATTCAGTTTTCATTGATGGGATAAAATGCCTGAACACAGTAAATTTAGGTGAATAAAGAACTTATTTTGATTTAGAGCTTCCAGCCACCTCATTGCTAGTACAAAACACCTGATCAAAAGCAGCTGATAGGAGGAAAGTTGCTTATTTTGACTAACAATCTCAAGGGTAAGCTCCATGATAGCAGAAGGAAGGATGGAATGCAGAGAGGTTGACTTCACTTCTGTTATGGCAGGTATGCACAGCATAAAGAGAGTGAGCCACCTAACACGGGAAACTGAGGGTTAATAAACCACAAACTCTATTCCAAGTGCCACACCCTTCTAGCAAGGCTCTACATCCCAATTGCCCTCAGCAGGCTTCAAGCATTCAGAATGCCATGAGTTTATGTGTAACACCTAATTCAAATTACCACACAGTTCCAGAGAGTAAAGTCTTTCCTACTTGTCTTGCAAGCACAAGAGCAGTAAAACAGTGTCACATGATCATGTCAGTAGGGAGGAAACAGAAAGCAATGCATGCTGAATGCTCAGGTGGATATCTTCTTTTGAAACAATCTAGGAACTCAGCCCATGAGATAATTGATGTCATCTGGTTATGATGGATCTCCTCAGATAATTAAGAAAATCTTTCACAGAAGATTGACTTGTTTCAATGTTGATTCCAAATTCCATAAAATTGACAACCAGAATTTAGACATCACAAGTCTATCTACCTCTTGTTGACACAAACATAACAATTTCAAGTGATATCCTTTCAACTCTTGTCATCACAGGCTCATGCACATCTCATAAAGCAAAATGATTTCCATCCAAATTTAAAAGTGCCTATAATCCTTAAGAGTGAAGACATTATTCAAAAGTGTAAGCCTTAAAGACTTATCTGAAAGGCCATGCAGTGTCTTTAACTGCAAGCTCTGTAAAATAAAAACTCAAATTGTATACTTTCAACATTTAATGACACATTGTAATAATCCCCATTCACATCACAAAAGGAAACAACATGGTTATATAAAGAATAATAAGAAAAGAACAAGTCTGAAACTCAACAAAGCAAATTCCAAATCCCACAGTTCCAGGTCTGGCATATGGGATATTTCATGTACAGTTGTATATTTGTTAGGCCAGCTCTGTTCCAAATACATGGATTTTTTCTGAAGACATAATATGGTTCTTTCATCCCCAATATCTTGGTGCTCCCTTGCTTCTTATAGTTCAACTTCATAGCTTCATTCAGTGGCCTTCCAGGGCATCCTGATCAGGAATTCCTATGCTGCCACACATTAATTTTCCTCAGTAGCTTTTTGGAGCTATGTTGAAAGACTCCATAGTTTCTGCAATCTTGCTTCCAAAACCATGGTCACACTGCCAAATTGTGCTGACAGATTGGGTGAAATCTGCCACTTTTGTGCTATACTATCAGAGATCTATTATGCCCTCCTGTCTGACCTTGGCAAAATATTTTCCTAGGCAGATGTATCTGAGGACAAAACCCCAACCAATTATGACAGGGAAATCATAGTAGCAGTCACATGAGAAAGGTGCTCACATTACATTCACATTCAGAAAGCAGTGAGAGAGGTAGATACTGGTCTTATATCACTTTTTCCTTTTTATTCCATCCAGAAATCACAGGACTTGAAATGGTGCAGACAACCTTTGAAGTAGACCATAGCACTTCAATTAATCCAGTTATCTAAGTACTCCTCACAGACATGCACAGAACCTTGTCTCTTAGCTGATTAAAATCCTATTAAATTGAAAATCAATTTAAATCTTCACACATGATAATTTGGAAAAGGTGAAGTTATAGAAATATAAAACTTGTTAGTGATTTTATCAAAGGAAAAGGAGAGGAGGTGGTAGGATTGAATGAAAAAAATGCAGTAGTATTCAACTTATTGAACAAATATATTAAAGATTCTAGAATCCACATTTATCCTTGCTGGAAGATAGCCACAGGTCTAGAAGGTTGGAATGATACTTTTGTAGATACTCAGGTTAACATAGCTACTGATTATAAAGAATGGAGAGAGATTTTACATACATAAAGTAGTATATGAGCATATATTTTTTTATTATATGAGGAGACATAGAATTAATAAAACCTCAGTAGGAGCAAGTACATGCATTATCAAGGTCTTCTTTTTAATATTCAATTAAGTAAAGTAGAATGACTAGCAACAATGATTTATTTTACTTTGGGGCTAAGGTAAGGCATATGTGGGTTTCACAAATCTTGTTGCATAATCAAATTAGTTATGCAAAAGAACTCAAAACTGATTAATGGAAAATATATTCCAAGTAGAGGCCACCTAACTGAGTTTCAACAATAGAGCAACAGGTTTAAAAAGTGTAAGATTTATTCAAAATGAAGGTGAGTATCCAGTAATTCACAGTGAAGTCAAAAAGTATATATAGAGAAGGGTAACAGATAGACGAGAATGTACATACACCAGCCTTCACATGTACATACAAGGCAGAATAAAAAGTTTGGCTTGGAAACATAGTTACAGTAAAATAAAACTCAAGTATTATAAAACAGTTACAGAGGGAAAGGGGTAAATTTTCACTTGCTGTAGCAAATACCAGGTGGAAGAATTAATACACTTTACCTGGACAAATGAAAAATTTCTAATCAGAGACCTAGAAAATGTTTAGCACAGCCTAGAGTGCAGTGATGGGGTATGAAATGAGAAAAGATGCTTCTTCTACCTTAGTATTACATGTGAATTATGGTTATGCTTCATAAAACACTTTATCTCCTAGTAATATTAACATATTTTCAGTATGTACATGATGAATAAAAAATTACTCAAAGGGCCTGGAGAGATGGCTTAGTGGTTAAGTGCTTGCCTGTGAAGCCTAAGGACCCTGGTTTGAGGCTCGATTCCCCAGGACCAACGCTAGCCATATGCACAAGGGGGCGCATGCATCTGGAGTTCTTTTGCAGTGGTTGAAGGACCTGGCTTGCCCGCCCATTCTCTCTCTCTCTCTCTCTCTCTCTCTCTCTCTCTCTCTCTGTCACTCTCAAATAAATAAATTTTAAAAATAAAAACTATTAAAAATTATTTAAAGTCTGTCACAAAACTTTAAATGTTAGCCATCCTTGGTATGTAAATATATATATACACATACACTTTATTTGTATAATGATTATATAAAGAAAGCATTTCTTTTCAGACTTTCTCTTCAGGTTGCATAAGCAAAACTAGCAACTTACTATGTAATATCAATATCTCAAAGAAAGACATTGTATTGCTTTTGTCTGTTTCTTTCTGTAATTTTTTTAAAATTAGTTTTCTGTTCAGCAAATACAGGCAGTTTGGTACAATTATTAGGCTCATCCATGACCTATCCCCTTCCCATTGGCCCCTCCTTGTTGAGGTATATGGGTCGTGCATTGTGGAGTTAGCCCACAGTTATTGGTACCATAAATGTATCTGCATTTCATGACCCAACATGTGGCTCTCACATTCTTTCCAACCCTCTTCCGCAAAATGTCCATGAGCCATGTTGGGTTCATTTTTGGTCTGCTTAAGTGATGAGGTGTTGGGGGCCTCTGAGGCTCTGGCTCTCGGATTTGGTAGGAGTTGATTTTTCTCTGTGTTGGTCTCCTTCCCCTTTGTGCTGGTATCTGGTTCATCAGGAAAACAGCACCCTTGCTTGTTTCCCCAATTTTCCTTAGTTTCAGCCAGGGCCCTTTTGAGGTATGATGGGGTGGCTCTCTCCTTAGGGTATGCATCTATCTGAAAAAGAGAAGCAGATTCTCCAACAGAGATTAAGTTCTTTCTGTAATTTTAGCGGTACTTAGATGTGATGGTTTGATTCAGGTATTCCCCATAAAATTACATGATCAGAATTCAAGGTTCCTAGCTGAAGGAACTCCTGGATGGAGTGTGTTGTTGGGGTTGGGCTTATACATAATATAGCAAGTGTCCCTTTGCCAGTGTTTGGCACACTGTTGTTCACCTGATGTTGGCCAGTGGGTGATGTCCATACTCTTCGAATGCCATGGCTTACCCTGCCATCATGGAGCTTCCCTCTCGAACCTATAAGCCAAAATACCCCCCCACCCCCCCACCCTCCCCACCCCCCCCCACCCTCCCCACCCCCCCCACCCTCCTCACCCCCCCCACCCTCCCCACCCCCCCCCACCCCCGCCACAAGCTTCTCTTGGTCAGGTGATTTCTGCCAGTAGTGCAAACCTGAATATAACACTAGATGTTGTTTCATTCTTGACCTTTAGTTCTGCCACCCCGTTAGCATATCTCTCTTATGTTCCATTATTATTTTTCACTTTTTCCTGTGTCATTCTTAAACTCTCCTACTCAAATCTAGTTATCAGCTTTTTCCTTGACATTAGAAGCTTACCTATTGTATCTAGTACTGACTCTATCATTGACTCATGTCACTGTCTTTCCTTCCTAAGTCACTACAGTGGTCCTATTCAGTCATCTATTATGTCTCAAATGACATGATTGAATGACTTAGTATCAAGGCGAATCATAAAGTGAACTCTGAAGTTTAAAATGTTTAAATAAAGTGCAAAAATCTATAGATAGATTTGTTAGTGAGGCCTGGAATAAAAAAGAATATTCTGCAATTTTGGGATACATGTGGTCAATAGCAGGGAACAATTTAAAGAGCTTTGCAGACACAGGAGGGTAATCAAAATTGAGTCTATTGGGGGAGAAATTTGTCACAATACAGCACTATTGAATAATGCCAAGCACTTTAAATACAGATAAATGATCATAAGTTAGAAAGGTTTTTGGAATCTATCATTGCTTCAGAGATAACTGTTCAGCCTTTGGAAAATAGCTAACTTGTTCTTTCATGCATTTTTCTTGTTCTGCTTTTATTCTGTTTACTCATTGGTAAAGAGGATACATAATTGACATACATTTATCATGATCCCAATGACCATATTCTTAAAGGCATTATTATGGTAGGCTTTAGGAGCACCATATTTCTATAGGCACAGTAGACATTAATTACAAATACTTTTGGAAACAGGAATGCTTAAATGGCCATGTTCGTTGTCAGTCATCAAATGTACTGCTGTATCATGTTCAATTTGACTATTAGATATTATAGATGTTAATATACAAGAAAGTTCTACTAACATAGGATTCTCAACTACTGACCCATAATAAATAATACATGAAGAATAATAAGTTCATCTTTATAATTCATTAACAAAGAGGATATTCTTTGCAACTTACTATACATTTAAAGAAACACTAAAATAAAATTTAGTCACAGGTATTATATAAATATATCAGATAAAATATGTCTTTTGGGCTTGAGAGATGGCTAAGTGGTAAAGCGCTTGCCTGTGAAGCCCAGGAACCCCATTTTGAGGCTCGATTCCCCAGGACCCACGTTAGCCAGATACACAAGGGGGCGCACACATCTGAGATCATTTGCAGTGGCTGGAGGCCCTGGTGTGCCCATTCTCTCTCTCTTTCTCTCTCTCTCTGTTGCTCTCAAATAAATAAACAAAAAAAGTCTTTTTATATACTTTTAATTCTATGAATTTATATTTAATGAATTTAATTTTAAATATAGATTTTAGCTAATAAAAAATAGAAAATATGCTCCAGCAAATGACTAACAATTATTTAGGATAGTATTTCTTTTAGAAAGATGAACTTAATATAATGGTTATATTTTTTATAACTAGGTTTCCATTCCCCAGTAACTATATATATATATATATATATATATATATATATATATATATATAGCAGAACATAGAAAAAGAAAGGAAAATATACAACTTTCCTTTTAGTAATTCATCCTTATGTTCCATTCCTTTCTGATATAACAATGCATTACAATTGATTAGTAAATTAGCCTAGCCTACTAATCATTTAAGAATAAATTACAAATTCAACAAATGAACATTGTAATAATAATTAAAACAAATAAACAAAATATCATTGACAAGAAAATAAGTTTCTGATAATAAAACACTCAGCCACCTTAAAAATTGGCACTAATTTTTAATATTATAAGTCTCTTATTGTTTAACATAATACTTATGTAAATATAAATCACACATCTAAAGAATGTTTAATTAGAATTAAAAATTGAAAGTTGCTTTGGATTTCTTTCATTTTCTATTTGAATTTTCAAATACAATAGTTTTCTTCTTTCAGAAAATATTCAGTATTTACTACCTCCTCCATATGGACCAAGTACTTTTTTGCCTGATACTTGATCAGTTACTTTTATATTGATGTCATATTAAAATGTTGAAACAATTATTGAGGTCATTCTATTCCCCATATTTTTCAGATGAGGAAAATGAAAACAAAGATGATATATAATTCAGCCAGATGCATGAAAATACAAGGTAGGCTGTAGAAACTGGGTAGTATAGCAGAAAAAGAAGAAAGCTGAGACAAATGTGGTTTAAGAATCTAGTAAGGTGGCACATACCTATAATCCCAATACTGACAGGTATAAGGAAAGCTTACGATTTTTAGATGTTTAAGGCCAGGTTAGCAACATAAATAGGAGAAGTTGCCTTAATGCAACAAAGAGCAAAAGACTAAATGGGGTGAAAAATATTTTAGAACTCAAATAAATATATTTGTAGAAATAACAACCAAATAATTTATTTAAATTCTGTTCAAGAACCAAAATAATGTTCTCTTTCAAAATAAGGTAATCAAATCCATAATAGGGTTGGAGAGATGGCTCAGCATTTAACGTGTTTGACGGCAAACCCTAAAGAGCTGACTTTGATTCCCCAGTACCCTCATAAGGCCAGAAACACAAAATGGCGCATGCATCTGGAGATTGTTTATGGAGGCTGGAATCCCTACAGAGACTCTTCTTTTTTCTTCTCTTCTTTCTCTTATCTTATTTTCTCTCTCTTCTCTTTCTCCTCTCCTCTCCTACCTACCCCTCCTCTCCTTTCCTCTTCATCTTCTCTCTCACTCTCTTTTTCTATGCTTGCAAATAAAATAAAATGAAAAAAAAAAAATGGGCACTTTAAAGCCATAATAAATAGGAGCACAGTATGAACTCAGAAATAAAAGGGGGAGTGGTTTTACTTTCTAATTTTTGTCAACAAGTATTTTACAAGTTCCTATTTATAGTAAGCCCAGAATTGAGTTTTCAGACAGGAGTAGCAACATGTTGAAAGAGAAATACAGAGAAAAATCAAATAGGCACATTAAACAGTGGGGAAAAAAAAAAAAAACAAAAAAAAACCAGTATGGTAAGTGCAATGAATTAAATAAATCTAACAAGAGCTCAGATCCAGCAGGTCAAGGGGAGCTCTTGTGATTAAGTGGTATTTGATCTGAGGTCAGAAATAGAAGAAGAATGAGGCAGCACTGAAGGTTTAATGGTCACAGGGCAGAGGCAAGGACATTAAAAGGCACTTCGCAGACTGCAGGAAAGGCAATTTTCACTCCAGCACAGGGATTCGGATTATAGAACTACACTGACTGTGTTGGCTAGGTCTCTGAAAGACAGCCAGGTGGAAGTCAGGGTAAAGACAATACACTGTTAGTTAAGGGGAAAAATGCCTACAAAGCTTAGGTGTAAACAGAATTATTTATTGGTGATGTCAGGAAGAACACTGTTGATAGAGCCAAGAGTATCTGTAGAAGAGAAAATGAGTGAAACACAACATGAGAAAAAAGTGTTATGACTAAGCACTAAACATCAATTTAATTTTTAATGCTAGTAGGAACATTACCACTTATTAATAAATGTCTCACCCAAACATTTCTTGCTGGTGCCTCCACCTTCCTTTTCATAGTATCTTATCTTGTCAACAGTTTATCTACATTTTTCTCACTATCATTTAAATGCAAAACAAGAGTTTCTGTTATGATGTAAGACAGATCACATTACTCCTGCTAAAATTCCTCTAATTGCTGCCCAGCTCGTTAGCAATAAGTCCAAAGCCCAGAGCATACTACATAAATCTTCACTTATCCAATCAGGTAATCAGATGGCCTTTTGATGTTATTCAAATGTGAAATAAGCAGGTGCCTCCCGTAGCCTTTTATGCTTGTAACTCCCATTTCATTTATAGTTCTATCTCCATAACATATTTTGAACACTTTCCACTTTTAATGTTTCTGTTAATTATACACAAGAATAAATTATACCTTTGTATATTTGTGTGTGTGTTTATTTGTATGTAAGGGCAGAGAAACGTATATGACAGTATACATGTGGAGGCCACAGGCAATCTCAGTTTCACATCTCCCCTTCCACCTTTATGAGTCAGGGTCTCTGGTTCAATTCTTTCACTGTGCTCACCTGCGAACTTCCTGAGATTCCCCTGTCTCTGCTTCTCAACACCCTGTAGCCACTGAGGAACACTGGGCTTACAGGAACACATTCCTATGTATGACCTCATGTGTGTTCTGAGAAACCTAACTCATGCTTATCATGCATTTTTTTCAAGTGTATTATCCTCTGAGCACAAGATACTTTCATGACATCCTACCTAAAGTAGAACACCCACCTTTCAGTAATGGACATGAGGCAGAGGCAAGGACATGCAAGAACTCTAGCAAACTGAAGGAAGAGATAGCTGTACTCTAGAGAACGGGATTTGGATCTATGCTTGCTGTATTTATATGCTCTCTGAAAAGATGTAAATAGAAGTCAGAGTAAAAACAATGGACTGTTAGGTAAGAGGAAAAATGCTTACAGAATCTCAGTTGTGAATGTGTCTTAACAGAGTCATTTATTTATTTATTATAATTTATTTTCATTGGTATGTGCATTATTTCATTCCTGCTACTAAATTGTAAAATTCATGGGAGCTCAAAATTCATGTTTAAAGCTCAATCCTCAGAATGTAATTGTCCACAAGTCTATATGTTTATAGGATATTTTTGAGAAATGAATTAGAACACATATAACTACCATTTTTCTTAGTGATCAAAACCATAAACTCCAAGCTTTGTAATTAATCTGGATTCATCTTTTTTTCCAAAGATTTTTAAAATGTAATTTTATTATATGCAAGGATAAGGGAGTTAGAATGGGTATACCAGGGACTCTATCAGCTGCAAACAAACTCCAGATGCATAAGCCACTTTATTCATCTGACTTTACATGGGTACAGGGAATCAAACTCTGGTAACCAGGTTTTGTAAGCAAGCACCTTAACTGCAGAGCCATCTCTCCAGCATTTAATGTGGATTTTTTGTTGCTATAATTTCCATTTAAATTTAGTGAAATATAAGTTTTAATTATGCCTTGAACCCCTGATAACTCCAGAGAATATGGCCAGGTTTCATGACTTCCCAATACTAAAGCCTAACTAGGACTTTATATGGAAAAATATTTAACACAAACTGCTGGAGAAAGGTATGGATTTGATAAATTATACTCTGCAACTAAAAATGAGTTGAGATTTTCTCTTTGTTTTAAGGCAATATATACCTTTTCTCCTCCATTAGTGTGAATAATTGAGAATTGGATATATATTTAATCATTTTTTCTCATGTTGTATTGAATTTGCCAACAGGAAAATAGTTTCCACATATCAAATAAAATTAATCCTAGATCTCACCATTTATATGTTAAAACTATACAGTATTTGTATATATTATGGGGAATGTTTTAGAGTATTTCACATTCCTTATGTTTTTTCTTAAGGGTATCTTTATGGACAGAAGAATATTACCAATGATTTAAATTAAAAACAGGCACAGGCCTGTAGTCATAGCATTCTTGAAGAGCACAAGTTTAAGACCTTCCTGAAATACAGAGTGATTTCAAGTTTAGCCTAGGTTACTTTTCAAGACCCTATTTCAAAATAAAAATTTAAAAGAGTAAAAGTAAAGCAAACAGGCAAAAAAGGGATGGAGATAAAGTTCAGTGTTAGAGTGCTTGTCTTTCAAGAATGAGACCCTATGGTCTATTTCTAGTACATCCAAAAACAAGGAAAGACAGAGAAAAGGAAAATGAAAAGTGGGTAAAATTTTATTGATATTTTATAACTGCAACTTCTTATCTTGAACTTATATATTTAAATTATAAAAGAAATATATTCTTAGTTTTGAGGGCTCAGTAACTTGGACAAATTATTGCTTATTAATATGTAACATTTTTATACTTTGCAGAAATTGCTAATTTTTTGACTCTAACTTTGCACATCACAGGTTATTATTTTACTAGATGCTAGATTACTAGTATAGTAAACAAACTATACATATGGTTCCACACCTTTTCCACATTTTGAATCTCTCACATGTTCTTCAGAGCTTCTTTCACCAGTGAGGAAGGATTCCTTTATGCTTGTGTCCATCTATGTTTCTGTATGTGCCCTTCTAATGTTCACTCGCAACATAATGGGTGCAGGAAAATAACATTGCATTGTAACAACTTACATTGCATCACCCTCATGAAAAATTACGCTGGTAAGGAGATGATAACCAAAGTTTCATAACAAAAGCAGGGAACAAATATCTTAGCCATTCTCCTTTTCTGATATTTTAATTGACCATCTTATATATTAGTTCCTACAATACTTATTTCAAGTATAAATTCATAATCAAAATATAAAATATAAATGCATAACATATCCTATAGCTTGTGTAACTGATATTCAGAGGAATCTGACAATTTAACATAAAGTACTATCTGACACAATTATCTAGTCTGAGAGGAAATGAGAACTGCAGGCAGCAACTTGGGAGATGCAGGACAAGTGAGGGGGAGGTTCCTATTCAAATCCATTTCCCTGAGAACCAGAGGAGTTGATAGGGAATGTTCTGAAGTCTAGTATGTGAAGCTGAAAAGCAAGACCATGATCCCACTCCAGACAAATGGAGCAAGAGAATTATTTTTTCCACTTAGCTTCTTATCCCATTTAGTGCCTCATCCACACTGGGCAGTATGTGCTGTTTTCACTGTATGATTCCCATGACAATGACTGACAGAGAATGAACCAATATATTCACTCACTATGACCAATCAAGTAGACGCAAAATTAAGCATACAATTGCACATCTAATTTTCAGTCTGAGAAGTCAAAATATTCAAAGAATTCCAGAGCATAATTTTTGTTTAAACTGAGCAAAGGTATTTTGCTTTATCTATTAAAAATAAGTATCACATTTTTCTAAGGTTACTTTATACTTGCATTTTGATCATTTGTGATGATGAAACACAAATGCTAAGCTGAAGTATTAAACAACTGTGTTATTTCAGCCTGAAAATGAATGTTGTTTTTACACTTGAATAATAAAAATGCCTTTGCAGATACATGAAAGGTGTATTTTACTATATGTAATAAGACTAAACTTGCATGTACTATTTACATTTTTTGATTTACAAATTAAGGTTTATACATATTTTATAAAAGCATTGTTAAATGCAACTAAAAGTATGATACATTCTATTGAATTCATGAAGGACATGGTGAAAAAAAAAACACAACTAATCCTCTCTTGTATTCTGTAGCTAGCATACTATTTTGCTATAAACTAATGAGGCCTCAGGAAGACCATATGGGCTTAGAGATGTAACCACTTGAAAGAAAATTAGAAATGTGTAGCTGTGGTGCATCATCATTTATGTAAAGAACTGGAAATCTGTGAAAGACTAATTATGACATGAGGACTAGCTGCTTTGCACTTGACATACAGATTTTTCTCCTGAATGCTCAGCCTATATCACAGATATATAAAGTTAATTTTTGAGAATGACCCATATACCTCAACAAGGAGGGGCCAAAAGGAGGGGGTAGGTCATGGATGAGCATAATAATGGTACCAAACTGACTGTATTCGCTGAATACAAAACTAACTAATAAAAAAATTAAAAATTAAAAAAATTAATAATTTGAAAATTGAGATAAATTTATAAATTGAATTAAACCATAAATA